>NC_068304.1:1213662-1515795 GCF_025860055.1 Xyrauchen texanus
GATTTGACCTCTACCTGTCTACCTGATTACCAGCTTTCTGACGGACAGGCAGCAGCTTGTGAGGCAGGGAAAATTCACTTCCACCACCTGTACCATCAGCACTGGAGCCCCCCAGGGATGTGTGCTCTCCCCACTACTCTTCTCCCTGTACACCAATGACTGCACCACCAAGGACCCCTCTGTCAAGCTCCTGACGTTTGCACATGACACCACTGTCATCGGCCTCATCCGAGATGATGATGAGTCTGCATATAGAAAGGAGGTTGAACGGCTGGCTGTCTGGTGCATTCAAAACAACCTGGAGCTGAACATGCTCAAAACGGTGGAGATGATTGTGGACTTTAGGAGGAACACCCCAACATTGTCCCCCCTCACCATTCTAAACAGCACTGTGGCAGCAGTGGAGTCATTCAGGTTCCTGGGCACTACCATCTCACAGGACCTGAAGTGGGAGATACACATCGACTCCATTGTGAAAAAGGCCCAGCAGAGGTTGTACTTCCTTCGCCAGCTGAGGAAGTTCAACCTGCCACAGGTGCTGCTGAAACAGTTCTACTCAGCAGTCATTGAGTCTGTCCTCTGCACTTCAATAACTGTCTGGTTTGGTGCAGCTACGAAATCAGACATCAGAAGACTACAAAGGACAGTTCGGTCTGCTGAGAACTATACACTTCCAGAGTGAGGAAAAAGGCTGTAAAAATCACTCTGGACCCCACTCACCCTGCCCACTACCTTTTTGAACTGTTGCCTTCTGGCCGGCGCTTGAGAGCTCTGAACACCAGAACCGTCAGACACAGGAACAGTTTTTTCCCTCAGGCCATCCATCTAATGAACAATTAAATTGCCCCATTGAGCAATAATTATGTGCAAAACACAGTTTAATTCTATTTATATTATCCAACACATCCACTTCTGCCATTACTTACATTGCTCTGTACATAATATACTGTTTTTTGTTCTTTATATAACAGATAGTAATAGATTTGCACTACATGTGTGTATGTGGGTATGTATGAAGGTGAGTGTATGTACGTATATGTATAACTATTTACATTGTATTCTTTTTTGTTTTAATTACCTATGTCTTGCTGCTGTTTTTGGTATTGTTTGTATTGTTGTACACTGGAAGCTTCTGTCACCAAGACAAATTCCTTGTATGTGTAAGCATACTTGGCAATAAAGCTGATTCTGATTCTGATTTTTTTATATCTAAGTCCCTCATTTCATTTGTTGTTGATTGCTCAGTTGGAAACATCTTAGTCTCAAATCACACCCTGGTGAGTTTAGAAGTGTTGCTACATACGGAGAAAAAGAAATATAGTTGACGGTTTAATGTATTCCTTTTGCAAAATCCTGAATTTCAACAAATGTTAAAGGCTTAAATCATGTATATATGGAGACCAACTGGTATCCTCTGTGTGCGTGGCTTGGGACACACTTAAGGCGGTTCTTAGGGGTCAGATCATTCATTATGCCTCATTCACCAAAAAATCCAAAGCACAAGAACTAGTAGATTTGAAAAGGAATATTAAAAGTGCCGAGGCAGAGCTGAAACACTGAATTTCGTTTTGGCTATTCAGGGCAAGACAGTCATATTTTGAGTGGGGGGACAAAGCAGGAAAATTCCTGGCTAGATAATTTTTTCAACCATTCCCTCAGTGAAATCTGCTGGTGGTAAAATTTGTTCCTTGGCCATTGATATTAATAATGATTTTATAGAATTATATCTTGATCTCTATAGTTCCACGTTTTCGTCTACTGATGAAAATATTAGAAACTTTGTGGAACCATTAGAACTCCCTAAACTGATGACAGAAAAAAAAAATCTTGATTCTCAGATAACATTGGAAGAGTTTGGCAAGGTAATTAAGGCCTTGCCATAATTGGAAAGCTTCTGCCAACCATGATACAAGCCTGGATCAGACTGCTTCTTAAAAGGACAAAGATCCAAGCGAGTGTAAGAGTTACCATCCAATTTCCATGATCCAGCTAGACGTCAAAATATTTTCAAAAATTCTGGCTAACCGATTCAATAAAGTTATGACATCTGTTATACATAGAGATCAGTGTGGCAGCGGGGGCATGGTTGAGCATTCGTCCAGAGAGAGAGAAAGAGGTAAGGGTGCATACACCTGAGCCAGATAATGATTAACAACTGTTTCCAATTGCAGTGAGCTTGGAGAGAATGGTATAAAAGGGACCTTGCCAGTGGCAGGAAGAGGGAGAGAGAACTACCCCTCTGAAACAGTCTGTCTTGTGTTTAGCTAATGAGTGTAATGCAGAAAATAAATTTTGAGTTTATTAAAAGTTATACCTTTGAGTTGAAGTATCCAGATCCCTGTGCCCTCCTTTCCCTCCCTGCGTGAAGTCTTTTACAATCAGGTAGGGTTTATTTGGGACTGCAGCTCTTCTGATAACGTTAGGTATTTCATCAATATCATGTGGTGAATGATCAGACTTGATGCTGAAAAGGCATTTGATATGGTAGAATGGGATTATTTAAGATTTTTTAATATACAGGTTCGGGAATATTTTTATTGAATGGATTACTTTATAGACACCCGGTAGTGGTGGTACAAAAAAATGGATTAATTTAAGATTATTTTACTCTGGATAGGGGCACCGGGCAGGGTTGCCCTCTTTCCCCATTATTGTTCTGCCTTGCCCTGGAACCATTAGCAGCTGTGATAGGAAGGGAACATGACTTTCCAGGGGTGGTGGCTGGAGGTATGGCGCATAAACTTTAGCTTTATGCAGATTATATTTTATTATTTGTCTCCGGCCCCATTAGATCTATGCCGTGCCTCCATACAATTATTAATTACAGTTCTCAGGATACAGAGTCAATTGGTCTAAATACGAAGTTCTCGTATCCAAGATGGCGGCGCGGTAGCACGCAGCGGCCACTCCGGATCCACAATGGTGCTATTTTTGCTAAAAAAGCCCGACTTTTGCAACACATGGACATCGGAGCAACCAGTGTTCGTGTCTACCATCGCCAGACACTACTCAAATATAAGACTCATGCAAAAACCAAGCTGCATGATGACCTGCAGGAGGCGCTACGCGTACTCGGCTTGCTGCGGAGACCAGGCCTCCAGCCCTCGGCGTCGCCTGATGCCGGTGGCCGGGGGAGAGGACGTCGTAAGTGGTGTGTGAGAAAGCGAAGCGGAAAGAGGGCGGGGGTCCATGCTAGGCTAAAAACAAACCCTAGCCGGCCGGCTCTCCCGTCTATCCTGCTCTCAAATGTTTGCTCCCTGGACAATAAACTGGACTATATCCGACTCCAGCAGGCTACGCAGCATGAGTTTAGAGACTGCTGCGTCTTTGTTTTCACGGAGACGTGGCTCAGCGACAGAGTTCGGATGCGCCATTCAGCTAGACGGGCTCGCCTCGTTTCGTGCCGACAGAAATACAGCTCTCTGCGGTAAGACTCGCGGTGGTGGCTTGTGTGTTTACATCAACACGGAATGGTGCAAGAACTCTATGCTAGTCTCTAGTTACTGTTCATCGCTGTTGGAGCTTGTGACTGTTAGATGCAGACCTTTTTATCTACCACGGGAATTCACCATTGTTTGCATAACCGGAGTTTACATTCCCCAAGCTAACGCTAAGGAAGCGCTCTGTGAACTGTATGGGGCTATGAGCGAACTGCAGAACGCTCACCCCGACGGACTGTTTATTGTCGCCGGAGATTTCAACCATGCAAATCTCAAGACAGTGCTCCCTAAGTTCCATCAGTATGTGGACTTTGCAACGAGAGGGGCGAACGCGCTTGATCTTGTTTACACAAACATCCCAGGCGCGTACTCAGACCACATCTCTGTTATGTTAATTCCAGCATACAGACCGCTCGTCAGACGCACAAAACCGCTTCAGAAGCAGGTGAAAACCTGGCCAGCAGGAGCCATCTCTGCTCTTCAGGACTGTTTTGAGTGTACTGACTGGCACATGTTCAGGGAGGCTGCAACATATGGCGATTCTACCAACTTGGAGGAATACACAGCATCAGTGACCAGCTACATCAGCAAGTGCATTGATGATGTCACTTTCTCCAAGACCATCACCACACGCTCCAACCAGAAGCCGTGGATGACTGCGGAGGTGCGCACGCTGCTGAGGTCCCGAGACTCCGCCTTCAGAGCAGGCAATAAGGCAGCCCTAAGAACAGCTAGGGCCAAACTGTCACGGGCAATCAGAGAGGCAAAGCGCGCACACGCCCAGAGAATCCACAGTCACTTTCAAGACAGCGGTGACATGCGGCGCATGTGGCAGGGCATCCAGGCCATCACCAACTACAGGACAACATCAGTTGCCTGTGACAAAGATGCCTCCCTTCCAGATGCGCTGAACGACTTCTACGCTCGGTTTGAAGTGCAGAACGACGTGATGGCGAGGAAGTCCACCCCTCCTCCCAACGACCAGGTGCTCTGTCTTACCACGGCAGATGTGAGGAAAACTCTACGTAGAGTCAACCCACGGAAGGCTGCTGGACCAGACAACATTCCTGGCAGAGTGCTCAGAGGATGTGCAGACCAGCTAGCAGATGTTCTTACCGACATCTTCAACATCTCTCTGAGCAGCGCCGTCGTTCCAACGTGCTTCAAGGCCACCACCATCATCCCCATGCCAAAGAAGTCTTCAGTGTACTGCCTCAGCGACTACCGTCCCGTCGCACTTACACCCATCATCATGAAGTGCTTCGAGAGGCTCGTCATGAGGCAGATTAAGACCCAGCTGCCCCCTCACTAGACCCACTGCAGTTTGCATATCGTTCAAACCGTTCAACGGACGATGCCATCACCACAACCCTCCATCTGGCCCTCACCCACCTAGACAATAAGGACTCATACGTTCGAATGCTGTTCATAGATTTCAGCTCAGCATTCAACACAATCATTCCCCAGCACCTGATTGGAAAGCTGAACCTGCTGGGCCTGGACACCTCCCTCTGCAACTGGATCCTGGACTTCCTGACTGGGAGACCTCAGTCAGTCCGGATCGGGAACAGCATCTCCACCACCACCACACTGAGCACTGGGGCCCCCCAGGGCTGTGTGCTCAGTCCACTGCTGTTCACTCTGCTGACTCACGACTGTGCAGCAATGCACAGCTCGAATCACATCATCAAGTTCACCGATGACATGACCGTGGTGGGTCTCGTCAGCAAGAACGACGAGTCAGCATACAGAGAGGAGGTGCAGCGGCTGACGAACTGGTGTAGAGCCAACAACCTGTCCCTGAATGTCGACAAAACAAAAGAGATGGTTGTTGACTTTAGGAGAGCACAAGGTGAACACACTCCGCTGAACATCGACGGCTCCTCTGTGGAGATCGTCAAGAGCACCAAATTTCTTGGTGTTCACTTGGCGGAGAACCTCACCTGGTCCCTCAACACCAGCTCTATCACCAAGAAAGCCCAGCAGCATCTCTACTTTCTTCGAAGGCTGAGGAAAGCACATCTCCCAACCCCCATCCTCACTACATTCTATAGAGGGACTATTGAGAGCATCCTGAGCAGCTGCATCACTGCCTGGTTTGGGACTTGCACCGTTTGGACCGCAAAGCCCTGCAGAGGATAGTGAGGACAGCTGAGAAGATCATTGGGGTCTCTCTTCCCTCCATCAAAGACATTTACAAAAAACACTGTATCCATAAAGCAACCAGCATTGTGGACGACCCCACACACCCCTCACACAAACTCTTTACCCTCCTCCCGTCTGGCAAGAGGTACCGAAGCATTCGGGCCCTCACGGCCAGACTGTGTAACAGCTTCTTCCCCAAGCCATCAGACTTCTCAATACTCAGAGACTGGTTTGACACACACGTGTCCTGAGTAGCACTTTAATAACTGTCACTTTATAACTGTCTGCTACCTCAATAACTGCTATGTGCATAGAACATTATCTCATAGTATGTTATGTTTACATTTTTAGAAACTGTCATCTTTTTGCACTACTGAGTACTGGTCGGCACTGCACTGTCTATTGTCCTGTTCATTGTCAGTAATTTGTTGTACTGTCCTGTACTTTTTGCACATGTTTGCACGTGCACTTTATATAGGTATATATAGGTAGTTTATATAGGTATTTTATTCCTTTGTGTAGTCTCACGTGGTCCTATGTTGGTCCTTTGTTGTTTTTATGTAGCACCATGGTCCTGGAGGAACGTTGTCTCGTTTTGCTGTGTACTGTACTAACTGTATATGGTTGAAACGACAATAAAAACCACTTGACTTGACTTGACTTGACTTGTCTCTGACAGTGTACTCCCCTGTAACAGCTTTCCAGCCGGGCACCTTCCTCAACAGGGCATTAAGTATTTGGGCATTTTATTCCCAGAAAATTTGTCTGATTTATTAAGTTAATTTTGATCCTTTAATAAAAAGGTTTTCGAGCGATGTGGGCAGGTGGGCTTCATTACATTTATCTATGATTGGGAAGGTTAATGTTATTCAAATGAATTTTATTCCAAAATTTAACTACCTGCTACAGTCTCTCCATATAGATGTCCCTCTCTCTTATTTCAAGCAATTTGATAGCATAATGAAGTTTGAAATGGTATGTGTCCTAGATAACATTTCAATAAGTTACATAGGCTGATTGAAAAAGATGGGCTAGGCCTACCTAAGATTTTGTTTTATTATTATGCATTCGGTCTCAGACATTTGGATCATTGGTCGCTTCCACCTGAGAGAGCTCCTCCCAGGTTTTGTATTGAACAGGAAGTTCTTGCCCCATTTCGCCTTTCTATCAAAGTAATCAGAGAAGTTAAGTTACACCCTGTTATCTCGCATTTGCATTAAGATCCAAACCTTTTGGTTTTATATGTGACTTTTTGGATATTCAAATTTCTTTTAGCCCCAGACTCTGTATTTTAGGCGATGAGGCATTCATCAATATAGGGAATAAACATATAAAAAATTGGCGGGAGTTAAATGTTGATTCCCCGTCTGTCGCTCTCTCCACGTTGTGTCGGAGAAGCGACACTAGGGGTCTCTCTTGAGCGCCGAATATGCCTCTGATCCATTGAAAAAAGGCCAATGAGAAGTTGGCAGTCAGTATTTGCATACCCTGCCCCCGGACATACGGGTATAAAGGCGAGGCAAATACTAGAGTTCATTCAGAAATGGTTGTGCATGCTGTTCGCAGTGAAACATACCCGTTCCTGTATTCCTCTGACGCTACTGCATGCTGTTGGATTGAGGGCGCATTACAGTGTCGATTCTTCTCCTTGAACGGCAGTGCATATTGCCCCTGGGCGCTTCGACAGCGCAGTATAAAAAACTCAGACGAGTTTTAAAAAAAGAGTGATTTTCTTTAAAAGAGCAAATACACAGCAGCGTTGAACGTCCTTTTCAGGACGCGTCTTTGTAAAGATGCCTTTCCGCCCCTGTGTAGTTCCTGGATGCGGTAGAGTGCTCTCCGCTTCAGACGGCCACAGGCGTTGTCTCGTGTGTCTGGGCAGCGATCACACCGAGGCTGCGTTTGTGGATGGTTCATGTTCTCACTGCGAGAACATGACCATGACAACGTTGCGGTCGCGGCTCGCTTACAACCGTAAGCAAGCCACACCAGCCACCCCTCGCATTACTCCTTCTTCCCACGGGATTGAGGATGGTGCGAGTGACGCTGGAAGCGATTCGGTGATGGCAGCGGGTGCGGCTCTGTCGGGTACCCCCCCTCGGACCACCCGTCCCCCGCACGCTCGTTGACTCCCGTCCGTGCTCGAGGCAACAGCAGCTCACCTCACAGCCAGCTTGCCTATCCTCTAGAGCTAGAGGTGGATGAGCTCGCCGCTGCATCAGTGTCTGACGCTGATGACTCCCTTGGGCTGCCGCCTTCGGGCCAGCACGCCCAAGCCGAGGCTGACGCTCAGATGTCTGACATGCTTTCCCGGGCCACCGCCACCGTGGTCTTGGACTGGAATCCCCTGTCCTCCCCACAGCCATCGCGGTTGGATGACTGGTTCCTGGGGTCCCGACGCCGCTCACAGCTGCACCCCCCCCTCGGTCCTGTTGCCAGGGAGGGGCTGTAGCGAGGAGTATGAGGTCATTGAGGCTCATTGCACGATGAGCTGACGTCGCTGTGGAGGGCACTGTTCACCACACGACATCACAAAGCCACACGCTCATCCGCTCTCGCTACCCTCGACGGCGGAGCGGCCCACGGGTACACGACGATCCCGGTGGATAGGGCTGGATAGGGCTGTTGCGCTCCATCTATGCCCCGGAAACCCTACCACCTGGCGCGGTCGCCCTGTACTCCCTTCAAAGGCCTGTAGGACAACATCCTCGCTGACAGCGAAGGCCTACAGTGCCGCTGGACAGGCCGCTTCCGCCCTGCACGCCATGGCCCTCCTGCAAGTCCACCAGGCCAAGGCGCTCAAAGAATTGCATGTGGGTAGCCCTGATCCCGATGTGCTGCAGGAACTGCGCTCAGTGACCGACCTCGCCCTCAGAGCCACGAAGGTCACAGCGCAGTCACTCGGGCAGGCAATGGCCACCCTCGTGGTCCAGGAACGACACCTGTGGCTGAACTTGGTCGAGATGCGTGAGACCGACAAGACTCGCTTTCTCGACGCCCCAGTCTCCCAGTTCGGCCTCTTCGGCGACACCGTCGAGGACGTTACCCAGCAGTTCTCCGCGGTGAAGAAACAGACGGAGGCGATCTCCCAGATCCTGCCCAGCCGCAAGTCCCCCTGCGAAGAAACAACAGGCTGCCCCGCCTCAACCTGGGCCGGAGCAAGGCAAGTGCTTTGAGTCTTTTCTCAGCACCAAAGCCTCGGGATGCACCCTCGCCTCCCAACGGCACATTACCTGCTCCGCCCCGCTGCGAAGCCCCACCGGGTACGTCGAAAATACTCGTCCCCCTTGGTGCCCCTAGCACGGAGATTGGATGCGTGGCTTTCACTTCCCAACCCGTCACGCTGGCTGGCCTGGACCATCCGACTCGGTTACGCAATTCAGTTTGCCAGGACCCCGCCCCCCTTCGCGGGCGTCCGCTTCACCGCAGTGCACGGCGAACATGCCCAATCCCTCCAACCAAAATGAAGAAGGGTTTCTACAGCCCTTACTTCATTGTACCCAAGAAAGGCCGCGGCTTACGACCAATCTTGGACCAGCGAGTTTTAAACCGAGCACTGCTCAAACTCCTGTTCAAAATGCTCACGCTAAAGTGTATCTTAACAGGCGTCCGGCACCTAGATTGGTTCGCAGCAGTAGACCTGAAGGACGCGTACTTCCACGTCCCAATTCTGCCACGACACCGACCCTTCCTACGGTTTGCGTTCGACGGCCAGGCATTCCAGTACAAAGTCCTCCCCTTCGGCATGTCTCTGTCCCCTCGCGTCTTCACGAAAGTCGTAGAGGCAGCTCTTGCCCCGCTCCGATCCGGCATCCGCATACTCAACTATCTCGACGACTGGCTCATACTGGCCCACTCCCGAGAGTTACTATGCACTCACAGAGACCAGGTGCTCAAGCACCTCAGCCACTTGGGGCTTCAGGTCAACCGAGAAAAGAGCAAGCTCACTCCGGTTCAGAGCATCTCCTTTCTCGGCATGGAGTTGGACTCAGTCTCAATGTCTGCACGTCTCACCAACGAGTGTGCACAGTCGGTGCTGAAATGCCTCGCAAAGTTCAAGCCAGGCACAACGGTCCCTCTAAAACTCTTCCAGAGGCTCCTGGGGCATATAGCATCCTCCGCCACAGTCACGCCTCTGGGGTTGATGCATATGAGACCGCTTCAGCACTGGCTTCAGACTCGAGTCCCGAGACGAGCATGGCGCCACGGCACGCACCGTGTGATAATCACCCCCGCATGCTGCCAAACACTCAAACCCTGGACAAACCTCTGCTTTCTACGGGCAGGAGTGCCCCTGCAGCAGGTGTCCCGACGTGTCCTGGTCACTACCGACGCATCCAAATCGGGTTGGGGTGCCGTTTGACACGGGCACGCAGCTGCGGGCCTTTGGAGAGGGGCCCCGTTGCGCTGGCATATCAATTGCCTAGAGTTGTTGACTGTTTTCTTTGCCCTGCGACAGTTCCTCCCATTAATTCGAGACAAACATGTCCTAATCAGGTCAGACAGCACCACTGTGGTAGTGTACATAAATCGCCAAGGCGGCGTACGCTCCTGCCACATGTCACGACTCGCCCGTCGTCTCCTCCTTTGGAGCCAGCAGCGACTCAGGCCACTCACATCCCTGGCAAACTCAATGTGGTAGCGGACGCGCTGTCACGACAACGCTTGCCCAGTGGAGAGTGGAGGCTTCACCCCGAGTCGGTTCAGCTGATTTGGGAATGATTCGGCAAGGCCCAGGTAGACCTGCTTGCCTCCCGAGAGACCTCCCACTTCCCGCACTGGCCGGACAGAGGCTCCCCTCGGGGCAGACGCACTGGCACACAGCTGGCCCACGGGGCTGCGCAAGTACGCATTTCCCCAGTGAGCCTTCTTGCACAGGTGCTGTGCAAGGTCAGGGAGGACGAGGAGCAAGTCACACTAGTGGCTCCATACTGGCCCAACCGGGCCTGGATCTCGGACCTCATACTCCTCGCTACAGCCCCTCCCTGGTAAATTCCCCTGAGGAAGGACCTTCTTTCTCAGGGGCAGGGCACGCTCTGGCATCCGCATCCAGACCTCTGGAAACTCCACGTCTGGTCCCTGGACGGGACGCGGAAGATCTAGCTGGCCTACCACCTAAAATCTTAGACACGATCAACCAAGCCAGAGCCCCTTCCACCAGGCAGCTCTACGCCCTGAAGTGGCGCTTGTTCGCAAATTGGTGTTCTTCCCGGGCTGAAGACCCACAGAGGTGCGCAGTTAGGTCAGTGCTCCTATTCCTGCAGGAGAGGTTGGAGGGGAGGCTGTCCCCGTCCATCTTGAAGGTGTATGTTGCTGCTATCGCGGCCCACCATGACGCAGTAGATGGCAAGTCCCTTGGTAAGCACGACATAATCATCAGGTTCCTAAGAGGCGCCTGGAGGTTAAAATCCTCCCGGCCAAGCCTGTTCCCCTCCTGGAACCTCTCGGTAGTCCTCGCGGGCCTCCAGAGACCTCCCTTTGAGCCGCTAGAATCAGTTGGACTCAGGGCCCTTTTTCTTAAGACTGCCCTGCTGATCGCGCTCGCCTCCATCAAGAGGGTCGAGGACCTGCAAGTGTTCTCTGTCAGCGACACTTGCCTGGAGTTCGGTCTGGCAGACACTCATGTGATCCTAAGACCGCGACCGGGCTACGTGCCCAAGGTTCCTACCACGCCCTTCAGAGACCAGGTAGTGAACCTGCAAGTGCTGCCCCGGGAGGAGGCAGACCCAGCCCCGTCGTTGCTGTGTCTGGTACGTGCTTTGCGTACCTATCTGGACCGCACGCAGAGCTTTAGACACTCTGAGCAGCTCTTTGTATGCTTTGGGGGACAGCGGAAAGGAAACACTGTCTCCAAACAGAGGCTTTCCCACTGGTTAGTAGATGCCATTTCACTGGCTTATCACACTCAGGCCGTGCCCCCCCTTTGCGGGTCCGAGCTCACTCGACAAGGAGTGTTGCGTCCGCGTGGGCACTGGCCAGGGGTACCTCCCTGGCAGACATTTGTAGAGCAGCGGGTTGGGCAACACCCAACACCTTTACGAGATACTATAATCTCAGGGTTGAGTCAGTTTCATCCCGTGTTTTCTCAGGTCCGAGCCAGTAGAACTCGGTAAAACGCTGATGGGCTGACCGGGTGAATCGCTTGCATATACGCCCTTTCCCTTGCTTGAGGTAAAACTGTGCGTCTTTTTTCCCAGGAGATTTCACTCAACTCGAATCCCTGGTCGATTCCTCCCTAGCCCTCATGGGTCCGCAGTTCGGCGGAGGAACTTGCCGACCCAATCCACTGCGGTTACTCAAATCAACCCTGCACTGGAATAGGTGCTCCACAGGGTGAGGACTCCTAAGCGGACTCCCCCTGTGTGTATTTTCCGCGATATGGTCCCCTTACGAGCGGACCCGCGTTTTCCTTGGGTAAGTTCCGGCTGCCCTTCCGGCTGCCCCTCGCTGAGGCTGGATCTACCACCGCGCCACTTCCACGTGTCGCCTAAAAACACATGTGATGTATTCACCACCTTACCTCCCCAGCTGGGTAGGGGTGGTCTCCACAGGGTCTTTTCCCCCTGAAAGAATAGGAAATTGGGTAAGACCCCCTTCCCTCAGTGCGTGTAAGGGCCCCGGCTGTCTATCGCTCTATGCGAGAAACATAGAGAGAAAAGAGGCCCAGCCAGGCTTGGCCCGTTCCCAGGTTGGCAAGCGTCGCCTTCTTCCCCTGCCTAGGGTAACCATAAGGATTCCGACGATTTTCTGGGGCATTTGGGAAGGGTACGTGCAGTCTGACACAGCCGGTCATATGGCACATAACAAATACCTGCCGGCTCCTGTGTCAGCAGAACACGTACACGGCTCAGCGCATGGCGGATTTAAATTGGACCCCTAGTGTCGCTTCTCCGACACAACGTGGAGAGAGCGACAGATGGGTAACGTCTAGGTTATGGATGTAACCTCCATTCCCTGATGGAGGAAACGAGACGTTGTGTCTTCCCGGCCACGTCGCTGAGCCGAACCGCTGTAGTGGCCAGAACCATTTCCAGCTCCTCAGAAAAATCCTGAATGAACTCTAGTATTTGCCTCGCCTTTATACCCGTATGTCTGGGGCCGGGGTATGCAAATACTGACTGCCAACTTCTCATTGGCCTTTTTTTAATGGATCAGAGGCATATTCGGCACTCAAGAGAGACCCCTAGTGTCGCTTCTCCGACACAACGTCTCTTTCCCTCCATCAGGGAACGGAGGTTACATCCGTAACCTAGACGTTCTATGCATTTATGTTCAGCTTTTCAGTGTTCGATGTAGGAATCAATAAAAATGTTAATCATAAAGGTTTTAAAAATGTTTTAATTATATTCATGCTCATATATCTTCCTCGGATAATGCATCACCCTCAGTCATTGACAAATATTTTGATCAGTTTAAGGGAAGTAAAAATTTGTTATCATTAATCTATGAATTGTTACAATCCATCAGCTTCTGTAAAGACACTTAAAGACCAATGGGAGAAAGTTGAAATTCCTGAGGATATTTGGCAGAATATTTTAGAAGATATTAATAAACATTCTATTAACTCTAGACACAGCCTCAACCAGTTTAAGATAATCCACAGATTACATTATTCTAAAAAGAAACTGCATAAGATTTGTCCAAATATCTGTGATAAATGCAATTCAGTTGATGCTGATCTGTCTCATAGTTTTGATTTCTGCTCCAAGATACAGAGTTATTGGTACAAATGTTTTTATGAGCTTTCAGAAATACTCAGTGTTCGAATTAAACTAGATCCTGCATTCATCATTCTGGGACTTTATGACCTTACACATACTCTAAGCAGAGCACAACACAAGCTGCTTGCATACAGTTTAATTACAGCCAAGACGCTGTTACTGCTTTTCTGGAAGAAAAATTAGGTCCCTACTGTCAAATTATGGCTTAAAGAATTGATGCATACTTTACACTTGGAACAAATTAGATACCGTCTGAAGGGTAAATTTGAACAGTTTCTTTTAAGATCTGGCACCTTTTATCTGTTACCGTAACACATCACTCTAGCAATGTAATGCATTAGTATATTTTCACCATACCTTTTTAATTTCAATGTAGAATAGTCCTGGTAAAGGTAGGGATATACTTTTAAGAAGATTGTTGTGACTATTATGCAGTTTTTGTTTTGTTTTTCCTCTTTAAATGTGTTTTTCTTTGTATATATACTGTATAAGTATACACAAAGGGAAATGGAATCTGTAAAGTTGGTAATCCTATTTTAAATTCTGTTTTAAAAAAAAAACTAAATCCCCCTTCATATTGAAGAATGGGAAAGAAGAGACGTTTACAACAACCACGTATGGTTAGGAAATGTAACAATGACACGACATACAGGATAGTGAACACTGCACAACACTCACTGCAACACAGCATAGAAAGCGATCAAAACAGTCAGCGACTCACAGAATAAAGAAATGCCACAAGCCGTTAGTGAACATTCAATCACAGTGTTTAGAAGGAAAAAAGCCAGACAGTGGGTATAGAGACCAGCTCCCATCATACCATGACACAAACCCCAAGGGCAGGGTTGGGCCTCATGTATTCAGATACAAGACAAAGGCAGGCCTAACACAGTCATAAAGCCTGACCGAGGCCCACAAAAACAAAGTCATAAATCTTGCTGATAAAAAAATGTGCCAAAATCAAACAAAGGTAGTACAAAACCGACTACAAATCCCAAGAAGCCATGCTCACTTTACAACTGTGTGAAATTCCAAAGGATTGAACTCTCAACTCCTATTGGATGAGGCACTCAACAGAACGCACCTCATCTATGATGTCATCAGGAGTAGAAACACCTCGG
Organism: Xyrauchen texanus; assembly: GCF_025860055.1. Lineage (NCBI taxonomy): Eukaryota > Metazoa > Chordata > Actinopteri > Cypriniformes > Catostomidae > Xyrauchen > Xyrauchen texanus. The sequence goes on from NC_068304.1 coordinate 1,228,090, forward strand.
AAATCGTTCTCTGCCCTGCATCCAGTGACTGTGCATAGAAGCAGTTAATCGCTGCTCTCAGGTGTTGCCTCGTTGCACAAGGAAGTAACGTGCAACTTGAAACTGCGGCCATACAATCTCCATCTTGCTGGACGAGTTGAGATTACATTGTGTTCCACCAAACACTGTAACGGATCTGAAGAAGACCGCCAAGCAATCTTCGTCCATTTGCCTGCAGAAGTGAAGAAAGAAGAATTCACTTTCCTGCATAAGGGAAGCCAAGTCAAACCAAGTGAAAAATCCAAAAACCTCATCAAATAGGTGGTTAATAGCCCATTGCGATATGGGAACGTGTCCGAGGGTCCCTGTACCCTGAGCGCCAGCCTCAGAAAATTTTTCGGGGCCCCGGGGCGGGCGCCCATTCGTTCGGGGGGTCCGACGGGGAAGGTCTGTGACGTGGAGGACCGCCTCGGGCGCAGTGGACCCCCGCCACGGCGTTTAAAGGAAGACCCCCGAATATAGCCTCTCCAGTGCAGTTCAGCCTTTACCCACGTGAGGGCGGCCTCACGTCCCACCTCTGGCTCGAATGAATGGGCGCCTTCTCCATTCATATCGATGGCAATCGGGCGCCTCTCGGGGCAGGGCTCTCCCTCGTTCCATTTGTTGCAATGTGTTCTTTTAATGGGAGAGTGGGACGCTGTCCATGGACCCATTATCATCCCCTGACCCACTATTTTACCCAAACTGACCAGTGAGACCCCCTGACCACCCTGGGGCGGGCTGTCCACGGACCCATTATCATCCCCTGACCCACTATTTTACCCAAACTGACCAGTGAGACCCCCTGACCACCCTGGGGGGCTGTCCACGGACCCATTATCATCCCCTGACCCACTATTTTTCCAAAAGTGACCAGTGAGACCCCCTGACCACCCTGGGGGGGCGGGGCTGTCCACGGACCCATTATCATCCCCCTGACCCACTATTTTTCCAAAAGTGACCAATGAGACCCTCAGACCACCCAGGGGGGGGAGGTGGGGCTGTCCACGGACCCATTATCATCCCCCTGACCCACTATTTTTCCAAAAGTGACCAATGAGACCCCCAGACCACCCAGGGGGGGGGGGGGCTGTCCACGGACCCATTATCATCCCCCTGACCCACTATTTTTCCCAAGTTGACCAGGGAGACCCCTTGACCACCCTGAGAGGGCGGGGCTGGCCACGGACCCGCTATATGCCCACTAACCATCTATTTTGCACACAAACTGAGTCAACCAACAGACTAACTGTCCATTAGCAATTAATTGCATAGCTGTATGTCCACCAACAGACTAACTGCCCATTCATTTGATTGTAAGTGGGACCACCCACGAACAATTTATTCAACAGGTTATCTGCCCATTAGCAATTGATTGTATAGATATATGTCCACCAACAGACTAACTGCCCATTCATTTGACTGTAAGTGGGACCACCCACGAACAATTTATTCAACAGGCTATCTGCCCATTAGCAATTGATTGTATAGATATATGTCCCCCAACAGACCTCTGCCCATTCATTTGACTGTATATGGGACTACACACATGCAATTTATTTGCATTGGATGAAATCATTGAATTTGATCCAGAAGTTATAAAAATGCAGTACACCAAGTGATGATTTTGGGTCCATTAAACTGATTGGAAGTGGGTAGTCCCACTTCCAATCTAAGTAATGGGCTAAAAGGATAGACAGACAGACAGACAGATAGACAAACATCCTACAGAAAGATACATACATACATAGACATATATTGGACATATTGAGAACTGCACTGTGCAAAAGTGCTAAAAAGTGGAATTCACAGACAGGGATTGCTGAGATCCCACATACAATTTGTCCCATTAAATTGATTGTAATTGGGACTACCCACATTAAATTAATTTCATTAAGATCGGAGGATGTCGAAAATGTAGTGTGTACCCCTTTAAGGATTTGAGCGCACAAATTTCGACTTCCTCAGATTTTCTTGAAACTCACAAGATAGAAAGAGGAGGCTTAGAGAAGCACAGAAAAAGAGGTTTGAGCACAAAAAGTCTGTCCAGAGCTGAGATCTGGACATCCCACATGCAATTTATTTGCATTGTCTGAAATCATCACTTTTTGGACATGGTTTGTTTAACTCCTGGATCAAATTTATGACTTAAAATCACATTTAGTTGACTGTAGGACTCCCCTGAACAACATAAGCCCTTCAAAAGATAAAAATTCCACTGACAACGAAACCTTCATTTCTGTGAATGGGTCAAATTGGAGTTTGGATATGCATATCTCAGCTCTGGAGAGACTTGGGATGCTGAAACTTGTATTTCTGTTCTTCTCCAAGCCTCCTCTATCTATGGTATACATTTCATTAAGATCGGAGGATGTTGAAAATTTAGTGTGTACCCCTTTAAGGATTTGAGCACGCAAATTTCGACTTCCTCAGATTTTCTTGAAACTCACAAGATAGAAAGAGGAGGCTTAGAGAAGCACAGAAAAAGAGGTTTGAGCACAAAAAGTCTGTCCAGAGCTGAGATCTGGACATCCCACATGCAATTTATTTGCATTGTCTGAAATCATCACTTTTTGGACATGGTTTTTTTAACTCCTGGATCAAATTTTTGACTTAAAATCACATTTAGGTGACTGTAGGACTCCCCCTGAACATCATAAGCCCTTCAAAACATAAAAATTCCACTGACCATGAAACCTTCATTTCTGTGAATGGGTCAAACTGGAGTTGGGATATGCAGATCTCAGCTCTGGAGAGACTTGGGAAGCTGAAACTTGTATTTCTGTTCTTCTCCAAGCCTACTCTTTCTATGGTATACATTTCATTAAGATCGGAGGATGTCGTAAATTTCGTGCGTGCCCCTTTAACTCTTTCCCCGCCAAACACGGAATTTTCCGGGTTTTATGAAAAAACGCTTCCCCGCCAAACACAGAATTTTCCGGGTATCCGTGTTTTAGGTGGTATACGGTAAGGAAGACCCGCACGCATGTTTTGAAAGAGTACGAAACTCTTTGATCAAAGAAACAGACTGCGATCGTCTCAAACGTGAAGTGGAACACCATATTAATACTAAAGCACTTGTTTGATAAAAATGCCTTTTTCTCATCTTTTTGTCCGAAATGTTGTTTTTGACAAAACCTACCTCTGTTTAAGTGGCAATAAAAAAAGAACAAATGAAGATAAAATAAAATAGTTTTTTTTTGCCTGAAAGCAGAGGCTCAGATCTTTATTTTGATATATAGCATCTTCATATATTCATGGAAGAAAATATTCTGCGCGCCATTAAAGTTTAGCGAAAATCATCAAAAACCCTGGGGGTGGCTGGCAACTTTTTTAAAAAACGCTGGCGGGGAAAGAGTTAAGGATTTGTGTGCGCAAATTTCGACTTCCTCAGATTTTCTTGAAACTCACAAGATAGGAAGAGGAGGCTTGGAAAAGCACAGAAACAGAGGTTTGAGCACAAAAAGTCTGTCCAGAGCTGAGATCTGGACATCCCACATGCAATTTATTTGCATTGTCTGAAATCATCACTTTTTGGACATGGTTTTTTTAACTCCTGGATCAAATTTGTGACTTAAAATCACATTTAGGTGACTGTAGGACTCCCCCTGAACATCATAAGCCCTTCAAAACATAAAAATTCCACTGACCACGAAACCTTCATTTCTGTGAATGGGTCAAATTGGAGTTGGGATATGCAGATCTCAGCTAAGGAGAGACTTGGGAAGCTGAAACTTGTATTTCTGATCATCTCCAAGCCTCCTCTATCTATGGTATAAATTTCATTAAGATCGGAGGATGTCAAAAATTTAGTGTGTACACCTTTAAGGATTTGAGCGCGCAAATTTCGACTTCCTCAGATTTTCTTGAAACTCACAAGATAGAAAGAAGAGGCTTGAAGAAGCACAGAAAAAGAGGTTTGAGCACAAAAAGTCTGTCCAGAGCTGAGATCTGGACATCCCACATGCAATTTATTTGCATTGTCTGAAATCATCACTTTTTGGACATGGTTTTTTTAACTCCTGGATCAACTTTTTGACTTAAAATCACATTTAGGTGACTGTAGGACTCCCCTGAACAACATAAGCCCTTCAAAACATAAAAATTCCACTGACCACGAAACCTTTATTTCTGCGAATGGGACAAATTGTATGTGGGATGTCCAGATCTCAGCTCTAGACAGATTTAGGAAGCTGAATTCTCTGTTTATGTTCCTCTGCAAGCCTCCTCTTTGGTATAAATTTCAAGAAGATCGGAGGAAGTCGATATTTTCGCGCAAAAAAACTCAAACCCTAACCTCTTCAATCAAGTAGACGTCGCTGATTTCTCTGCCAGCCCGCCGAGAATCAGCAGCCGTACCGCCCTCAGACAGAGTGAGGAAACTGCCCCCCCATCATCACCTGAGCCTCGAGGAACCGAGTCGGAGTCATGGATGGATGAACACACGTTCTACATGCGTCCCCACGCGATCCAAGTAAGAGGTTAATGTCTGGGCAGAGATAGGATATTTAGGTGTGTTATTCTTGTGGATCAAGTTTATTGTTTGTACAGTTTACGGAACGCCGAGTCCACTCATTGTTGCTAATAATACTGAAGGTATTAATGTAACATACTGTTTTCACAAATAAGAGTTTGCTGTGTTGTAATCTAACCACGTTGGGCTGTTGTGTTTTTACGCCATCGCGGATGAGACCGGTACACTGTGTTTATCCATTAAAGGACCAAAGGCCGTGGGATAGGTTACGAGCCTTTCACCGCGTCTGAGTGATAAACTAACAGTTGCCTTCTCTCCCACGATCGCAAAACAGGCTTCAGCGCCGCCACCCTCTCTCTCTCGTACTAACCACACACACACAACCCCTCCCAAATATTTCCTAGTAGATAACTTTGTGATAAAGCTCAGCTTTGTACCTAGGTTATCGCACAAGCGGAGACACGCTGTAAACGGCGTTCTCTCCACCCACATTCGCGGCCATTCTCTCACGTAACGTACTCTCCACAAGAGTCATGCACGCCATCACACACACACACACACACACACACACACACACACACACACACACACACACACACACACACACACACACACACACACACCGTCCTCTTATGTGTTATGCACTTATTACAGGGACAATCCCCCCGGAGCAATCTGGAGTTAAGTGCCTTGCTCAAGGACACAATGGTGGTGGCCATGGGGATTGAACCAGCAACCTTCTGATTAACAGTTATGTGCTTTAGCCCACTACACCACCACCACGGTTTACTTTGTAGTTGAATGTCGGAAGTTTATTGACTGCATTGTATTGATTATTAATTGATATTATATTTTCAATAAACTTCATTATAATTAAAAGAGAAGTGTTTTGGTTTGTTTTGCATACACATAGGTCAAAGGCTGGCAGGGGATGCCAGTTCTCGAATTCAACCCTTCGTTGTTCCCTTTTTAATCTTGATGATCTACAGACATCAATTTTCCTAAGAGAACAATCTAATATTGAGACTGTTATACTGTCTGGTTATTAGTCCCTGATTACAGGGTGGTGCCCCGTCGACATTAATCCTAATTAATATTCTATTGATTTTGATCATTGACAATTATCTTTGATGATTGTTGAATTTGAAGGATCAACAAGTTAGTGTTAAGTCTAATCAATATTTAATTAATTTTAATAATTAATTATTATCTTTGATAATAATTAATATTCTTTTGAATTTGATTATTGTTGATTTAAAGGATTTAAAAAAAGCTAACATTTAACCACAGACAATCAATCAATGACATCCAAAAACTGTACAAGCTATGGAAACCAAGGACAGAAAGGATGAATGTCTATTCTTCGTGTCTGGCCACCTGACCCATATAATGCAGGCAATTTCCAAATCACTAATGCAGATAGACTGGCTAGACAGCAGAAACAACTTCAGCAGCAAAGCTCTCCCTAGCTCATAACTCATGAAGCATTAGAGAATAGAGCTTGCACGTTCATCTGTGAAACAAGCCAACATGGTCACAGAGTCAAGTTCTATCCCTAAGAAGGAAACTTTCTGCATTAACAGACTCTTTGCCCAATTAATTTTGAGGCCCAAACAATTCACCTGCAAAGCTCTCCCTAGCTTGAAACTCATCAATCATTGGACAAAAGAGCGAGCATGTTCTTTGGTGAAATGTACCAACATGGTCACCTAGACAAGTTGGGTTGGGTGGAATGTGGAGACGTCCACTGCAGCAGCCTTTTAACTAGCTGTCAACCGCTGATATATTCTTTTCTATGTTAATATATCTTCTTCTATCTCAGCTTAATATGCAGAGTTAACCATAAGTAAACCATTTGTAGGTTGATTCTGCCAAAAGTGTAGTACTTTGACATAATAATACGGACATAGCAACATTGGCTCAACAATGGCATGAGTTTGGGGCTGACCAATCTGTTTGTTTGACCAGTGGACAAAGGTATGGTATGTTTGGGAAATTTGTTCAAAAGTTTTTTAAGTTTAGTGTTGCAAGTGGCACAGAAATGACACTCTTCAGCTTTAAAGTCAACATAAAACAACCCATTTTACTTCCCCAATTTGGCTAGAGCTAGGGAGAAGTGGAAGGGCAGGACTTTGAACTGGTATGCAGTTCCTTCAAAGGCAAATATCAAGAAACGCCTGTGATATGGAGCAATTAGCACATAAAAGTAAGCGGCTTTGCATCATGAGTCACGTTGACTCAAGAATTTTTTTTTATGAGACTCAAGTGCTTGGGCCCACTCGCGGCGGGGAACTCAAGCTGTAGTTTCTTGATCACCTAAGATATAACCTGAGCCAACTCAGCATCAGAGATTTCGGTGCAGACTTCCTCCCACTGCTGGGAAACACCAACACATTCATCAGCCAAATTAGACCAGGCCTCACCTATAGAGACAGAGATATAGCATCAACATTTTAATCACCACTGAAAAACGTGATTGTACCCTGCGTGCCGATTGAGGGACGCAGATCATCATTGGTGAATTCAATGGGCGAAGACGCCTGTAGTGGAGGTGGGAAGGCACAAAGTTTTTTTCCAGTGATAATTGCTCCTCAAACTCTCCACCCTCAACATCCTGTCCTCTATCTGCAGAAGTAGTATGGTGATAGGGAGGGGGATCGGCATCATCCTTCAGAAAGAAGGCGAAGCTGCAAGTGAAGTGTCTTGAGATTCATGCGCTCATAGTGAAGGTAATCAATCTCACTATGTGCCACTTCTATGTGGGCTTGGCCCAGGCATATCATGTGGCACTCGTACCCGTCAGACTGGGGGATATAATGCTCACAAGGTTTAAAACATTTGCAAAACTCCATTTTGAAAAATAAGTAATTAAGCAAATGACTCTTATGTGCTTTACCTGTAATAAACACACAATTGTAATTACAAATGCAGCAGATACCGAAATACACTGTTCGTGGGAGCACAAGCAGGGAGGTAGAAAAAAATCCACTCGCTGGTAAGGTGTTCAATATCAATGACAAAGCAAAGGTTGGGAGGTTCAGAGCACGTGAGATGTCTTTGCGACCCTTAAGAGAATAAGTCTGATGAGCACTGTGCTCCGGTTTATATGCCCACGATGAGGTGCGTATCAGGGGCGGAGCATCAAGCACCATCTGCAAATATAGTTGCATGCTTTTAAAGGGCTTCAGATATCATCACTCCTGAGGAGTTCTTCATAGTGTCAGCTAATGAAGCAGTCAAAGTGGCCAACTTGAAAGGTAACTCTGTTCACTCACTTATATATTTGATAAATGCATTCTTGCCACAATGCAACTGACCTGTGCTGTGACATTGTGGGACACAAAGTCTTTGTTAACAATTAATCCAATGCCTTCCTAATATTTCTACTCACAGATGACACATTAAACTGAGCTATACTGAAATGGCACTACAGCATTACTCTAATCAAGCAGGCATAGAAAATGAGATTGCTTAACCCTTTGGGGTCGATGGACGTGCTGGCGCGTCTTGCTGGATTTTTTCACCATTACAGCGGAAACAACATAAAATTCTCCATCATTTTGGGGCATACAGATAAGTGTAAGACATCATTAGAGACTATAAAGGGTCTACTTTTATTTGTGTACCCTCACAATAACAACAAAACCTTGTGCTTTTGTAAAATAAAGAAAATAAAAAGGGTGAGCTTTCAGCTGTCTCTGTGTTCACGAGCATATATCTGAAACACGTCACAGAAATTAACTGAAACTCTTCTGAAACTGTACTTATCAAACAAACATGAAACATATGTCTAAAGAAAGCTTAAAATGTGTACTTTTAAATAAAACAATTCAAATTTAAAACAAATATTCTCCTGCAATGTAATCTGTATGAAACAAAATGATGTACAATTTCTCCTGGCTCAACTAATTATCCTTAATGTGATCAAACCCACAGGTAGAGGGCGCTATTCATACGCTAACGTGCTGAGACGATCAATGCAAATGGTGAATGGCCCAACTGTGCCGTAAAAACAAAGTTCATTCACTTTTCTGCATGTTTGCAAGATTGCACGATACACAGGTGAGGAAACTCCTGGATATTGACAAAGAGTTAACATTTTTCTCAGAAGAAGAGCGGGACTCCAATGAATGTTTGTATTTTGAAGAGAGACTTGATCCAGCCGAGAATACAATTTCAGACGAGTAAGTAATTTAGTTTTCATTAGTTGACATGCCATTAAATATAAACATGTACATATTTTACTAGTGGGACTGTTTCCAGACTTGCCAGCCAGGATTCAGAGTATTGACATTTGAAATATGTCCTAATAGGCAAGTTTTAGTTACATTTAAATGCTGTTTTGGCTAAAGCAGGCATTTAAATTGTATGCTGTATGATAAAAACATGATATTTAATATGATATAAAAATAATATGAATGTTTAGATTATATTTTATCTAGTGTTTATGCTGCCTCATTATCATCAACGAAGCTTGTGCTTGCAAATATGTGTTCAGGTTAAATGAGTAAAATGCACTTTAAATATGCCCATATTAGAAAATCAGCATATTATGATGATTTCTGAAGGATCATGTGACACAGAAGACTGCAGTAATGATGCTGAAAATTCACCTTTGATCACAAATTGCATTTTACAACATATTCAAATAGAAAACTGCTCTTTTAAATTGTAAAAAGAGTTCACAATATCAATGTTTTTACTGTATTTTGGATCAAATAAATGCAGTCTTGGTGAGCATAAGATACTTTTAAATGGTAGTGTAGGTCTAAAATTCTTTATGTAAAGAAATGTATAGTCAGATTACTTCTTTTAACTTAAAACCTGATTTTGAACATTAAGTCTTTCTGTCACATTCCTTTCTGGCCCAGGGGAGGGGCCTTTGTCTCCTCAGGTGTGAATTACAATCAGTATGCCTCCTCGCATATGACTTTTCTAACACAAAGTGTCTTACAAAAGTTAAAGTACTATAATGTTTTGTATGAATAAGTGATCAGGGTGATCATTTTGTCACAAAACCTCAAGGCTACAAGATCCAGTTCTCAAAAGTCTTGTGACAAATTTTGAGTACGTGTTATATGGCCTTATTTCAATTACTTAGAAAAATTGTTTTTCAAAATCCATGCATAAACGTTATATTCTCAAAAATACAAACACACTTGTTGCTCACATATTATTATAGCCCAGTTTGTGCTGAATACAGTGTTATCAGACTTTAGCCATTAATGTGTTTTTAAGCAACTGAAAAAAGCACAAATGTCAAGGCATGTCAAAACTTCTCCAGGGCCCAAAACACCCTCAGACCCCAGATGGTTAAGTATTAATGCCATTTTCAAAGTTGTTCTACTGATCTACCAGCATTAAAAGTCCCAATGTCAAGTGTGATGCCTTCATGTTTCCAGTATCAAGGTCAAAATTACTTAACTGTGAATTTCTCGTTCCCTTTCAGCTTTGCAATGGCTCCAAGTTGGGAGAAACTACTCTTCACAATAGAGTTGTTGAGAGTAAAGTCAAAAAGGTACTGCAATCACTGTATGTATGGTTGTGTGTCGCATAAGTGAGAGTGTATGTTTTGTATGTTTGCGTAACTGTGTGTTTTCTTACCACTGTTGTAAGGCTGCCACAATCTAAAGCGTGTAGCATTCGTCTGTGCACTGGGTGGTAAAGACAAGTGAACAAACAGTGTGTCTGTGGAGGTGGGGAAATAAAACTCGTCTATAAGCAGCCAACTGATGCCTCCATTCACAGAGTACTGCAGCAACACAGAGTGAGACCGCTCAGGCACTCCTGTACACACAAAACCAAAACAAACTATTTTAATACAAGTGAAGTCATTACCATGCAATAAAATGTATCACAAACCCAGCATAAACCTAAACTTACCCTTTGTTATGAACTTGAAAGAAAATTGGATGTACATTGTATTTGTGCAGTCTAAATCTGTTGAAACCAGCATCCTCAACCCCTCCTGCAGATGACACACAGTATTCCAACACCAAAGTCAAGACAGTGAAAAAATAGCAAAAAATCACTTTCTTTTTTAGCATTTTTGTCTTACCAGTAAAATATCTAAACATTCTTTCAACAAGATAAATTTACTTAAGAAGCAAAATGACATAAAATGACATGATATTTTGTATAGTTTTCAGAGATATCTAAAATTGGATGAGAATAAAAACTTTAAAGGGAAAACGTCTAGGTTACAGATGTAACGAGAGACTTTTGCATCTCTGATCTATGAGAAAAGGCTAATGAGAAATTGGCAGACAGAATTTTCATGTCCTGTCCCTGGACATACAGGTATAAAGGGAGGAAAATGTGTCTGTTTCATTCAGGATTTTTCTGAGGAGCCGACAATGAGGTTCGGCCGAAACGGTGGCTAGGTTCAGCGATGTGACCGGGAGGACACAACATCTCGATCCCTACATCTTGGAATGAAGGTTACATCCATAACTTAGACATCCCCGGTCTGTCGCTCACTTCGAAGTTGTGTCGAAGAAGCGACACTAGGGGTCCAGTTTAAATAACACCATGTGCTGAGCCGTGTACGTGTACTTCTGACACAGGAACGGGCAGGTAATTTACGTGCCCAAGGGACCAGCTGTGTCAGACTGCACGTACCCTTCCCCTACGCCCCATAAAATCGTCAGAGCCTTCTAGTTCTTTACCCCTGACGGGGGGAACAAGGTGACATGCCAAGCATGGGAGCAGGCCGCGCCATCCACGCCTTTTCTCTCTCTATGTTTCTCACATAGAGTTAAAGCAGCTGGGGCCATCTCAATGCTATCATACGCATCGGGGAATGCGATCTTACCCAGTTCCTATTCTTTCAGGGGGAAAAGACCCTGTGGAGACCACACCTGCCCAGACTGGAGGAGGTAAAGAGCGGTGAAATACATCACATGGGCTTTTAGGTCACATGTGGAGGATGGTGCGGTGGTAGATCCTACCTCATTGGGAGGGAGGAGTTTCTACAAACAAGGCAACCGGGGGTCCGTGAGGACTGCCGAAGGGAGACGCGGGTCCGCTCGCAAGGGAACCATATGCAGGAAAATACACACAGGGGGATAAGTCCATATAGGGGCTCATCCTGTGGAGCACCTATTCCAGTACAGGGTAGATTGAGTACCCGCATTGGATTCAGTCAGCAAATTCCTCAGCTGAATTCGCGGCTAGAGGGCTAGGGAGGAGTCATCCAGGGAGCCGAGTTAGTGGGATCTCCTGGGATAAGAGCGCACGGTTTTACCTCAGTGGAGGGAAAGGGCGCTAGGTGCAAGCGGTCCACCCGGTCAGTTGTCAACGTGTTACCGAGTTCTACCGGCTCGGACCTGAGAAAACACAGGACGAAACCGACTCAACCCAAAGGTATTCGGTGTTGCCCAACCCGCTGCTCTGCATATGTCTGCTAGGGGGGTGCCACTGGCCAGTGCCCACGAGGACGCAACACTTCTTGTCGAGTGTGCTCGGCCCCGCAAAGGGAGGGGGGCGGGGTCACGGCCTGGGTATGATAGGCCAATGTTATGGCGTCAACTACCCAGTGGGAAAGCCTCTGTTTGGGGACAGCATTCCTTTTACGCTGTCCACCAAAGCATACAAAGAGCTGCTCAGAACGTCTAAAGGTCTACTTGCGGTCCAAGTAGGTATGCAAAGCACGTACCAGACACAGCAACAAAGGGACTGGGCCTGCCTCCTCCCGGGGCAGCTTCGCTTGCAGGTTAACTACCTGGTCCCTGAAGGGAGTCGTAGGAACCTTGGGCACGTAGCCCGGTAGTGGTCTTAGGAACACCCGAGTGTCTGCCGGACCGAACTCCAGGCAGGTGTCACTGAAAGAGAACGATTGCAGGTCCCTGACCCTCTGATGGAGGCGAGCGCGATCAGGAGGGTCGTCTTCAGGGAGAGGGCCTTCAATTCGACTGATTCTAGCAGCTCGAAGGGGAGGGGGGGTCTCTGAAGGCCCGAGAGGAACACTGAGAGATCCCAGGAGGGGAACAGGCTTGGCCGGGAGGGATTCAACCTCCGGGCGCCTCTTTAGGAACCTGATGACTAAGTCATGCTTACCCAAAGACTTGCCGTCTACTGCATTGTGGTGTGCCACGATAGCAGCTACATACACCTTCAAGGTGGAGGGGGACAGCCTCCCCTCCAACCTCTCCTACAGGGAAGAGAGTACTGACCCAGCTGCTTCACCTCTGTGGGTCTTCAGCCCGGGAAGAACACCAATTTGCGAACAAGCACCACTTCAGGGCGTAAAGTTGCCTGATAGATGGAGCTCTGGCTTGGTTGATCGTGTATATGACAGCAGGTGGTAGGCCAACTAGATCTTCTGCATCCTGTCCAGGGGTCAGACATGAAGGTTCCAGAGGGCTGGGTGCGGATGCAAGAGGGTGCCCCGTCCCTGAGAAGGAAGGTCCTTCCTCAGGGGAATTCACCAGGGAGGGGCTGTTGCGAGGATCACAAGATCCGAGAACCAAGAATAAGAGGGCCAATAAGGGACCACTAGAGTGATTTGTCCCTCGTCCTCCCTGACCTTGCACAGCACCTGTGCAAGAAGGCTCACTGGGGGAAATGCATACTTGCGCAGCCCCATGGGCCAGCTGTGTGCCAGTGTCTCTGCCCTGGTGGGAGACTCGCTTCGGGCATAAGAGAGCGGGCAGTGGGAGGTCTCTCTGGAGGTGAACAGGTCTACCTGAGCCTTTCCAAACCGTTCCAAAAATCAGCTGGACCGACTGGGGGTGAAGCCTCCACTCTCCGCTGGGCAAGTGTTGTCGTGATAGCGCGTCCGTTAGTAGTTAGCTTATAGTTGAGTCGCTGCTGGCTCCAAAGGAGGAGATGGGAGCGTATGCCGCCTTGGCGATTTATTACGTTACGTTATTATATTACGATGTTACGTCGTAAGCCGCTGCCTTTCTTGGGTACGATGAAGGGCTGTAGAAACCCTTCATCTCGGTTGGAGGGACAGACAAACTATCGCGTCTTTTGAGTAAGAGAGTCGCGATTTCCACGCACAGGGATTTGGCATGTTCGCTGTAAGGCGGACGCCCCTTTGGAAAGGGGGGCGGAGGCCTGGCAAACTGAATTGCGTAACCGAGTCGAATGGTCCTGGCCAGCCAGTGTGACGGATTGGGAAGTGAAAGCCACGCATCCAAGCTCTGTGCTAGGGGCACTAAGGGGACGATTACTTTTGACGTACCCGGCAGGGCTTTGTAGCGGGGCGGAGCAGGTAATGTGGCATTGGGAGGCAAAAGTGCGTCCCGAGGCTTCTGGTGCTGAGAGAAGTCTCGAAGAACTTACCTTGCTCCGCACACCTGGCAGAGGGCGGGTTAGTAACTGAGGAGGAGGTCCCGTGGAGGCGTCAGAACCGGCCGGCCGGGGGACAACAGTCGTGGGGCTGGAGGCGAGAGGTCTGCGTCCAATTTGCCGGGAATGTTGAGGTGTGGCGGTAGAGTTCTGTGAGAGCGGCATTTGCGGGCCAGGTGACCCAGAGAAATAGGCAATTGCTCTCTTATTGAAAATGTGCAGAAAGTACCTTTAACTGAAGGTTCTCTTCCTGGCCCTCCACCGGGGAACGGAGTTGTCTGCTTACCAGCTCCAGAGCAAATGTCTCGGTCTCTGGGTCATCCGTCTCAGGACCGCTCGGGAGCCTTTCGGGTCCTCGAAGGGGTTCGTGAGGCGGGGGGCATGCGCTCAACACAGGGGCTGAGAGCAGACGGGGCGTGGCCCATGCTGGCAACTTTGCAGCGGGGCATGATGTAAGAGATGGCCTCCGTCTGCTTCTTCACCGCTGAGGACTGCTGGGCGGAGTCATCAACGGTGCCGCCGAATAGACCAAGCTGGGAGATGGGGGCGTTTGAGAAAGCGGGCTTTGTCTACCTCCCGTATCTCGAACAGGTCCAGCCATAGATGACGTTCCTGGACCACGTCTCCCATCCGCGTGCCGGCGCTGGGACCTTCGTGCCCCAGGGGGGCACGATCGGTCATTGAGCGCAGTTCCTGTAGCACATCAGGAACAGGACTACCCAAGTGCAGATTTTGAAGTGCCTTGGCCCGGTGGGTTGCAGGAATGACCATGGCATGCAAGGAGGAAGCGGTCTGTCCGGTGGCACTGTAGGCTTTGGAGGTCAGTAACGGCGTCATCCTACAGGCCCTGGAGGTACACAGGTGGATTGCATCCGCTCTGTCCACCTGGGGGACCACCGGGTACCTGGGACCGCTCCACCATCGAGGGTAATGAGAGCGGAGGAGCGAGGAAGCCGGTTTCGGGCAGTAAAAGGGTGCCTTTTACGGCTTACTCAACTCGTCATGCACGTCCGGGAAGAAAGGAACCAGTAGCCGTGAGGGGGGCACGGAGGTCTCCAGTCCAGCCTCGTGCTCGCGGCAGCCTGGGAGAGCATAGCGGACATCTGTACGTCAGCCTCAGACTAGGCGAGCAGACCCGAAGGGTCGGCATCAGACGGCGCTGTGACGCTCTCCGATGCAGCGATGTCATCATCCAATTCCGGGGGCTCAAGGGAGAATGCCGGCTGGCCGTGAGGCGAGCCGCACTCTTCCCGAGCTCGGATGGAAGCAAGCAAGCAAGCGTGCCTGGGGGGGGGTGGTTCGCGGGGACTTAACCGGTGAAACCGAGCCCGTCATGATCCCCAAATCGCCAGCGGCCCCAATCCCGTAGGAAGGAGGCGGGGGGCGGCTGAAGTGGCTTTCTTTTGCCATGGCTATGTTCTCGAACTGAGAACATGAACCATTCATAAAACACTGCCTGCGTGTGATCGCAGCCCAGGCACACAAGGCAGCTTTTATGACCGTCAGAAGTGGAGAGAATTCGACCGCATCCAGAAACTACACAGAGGCGGAAAGACGTCTTTAAAAACTTGTGTCCTGAAAAGGACATTCAACGGCTGCTGTGTATTGCTCTTAAAGAGAAATAAACTCTTTTAGGAAAACATTCTCTTTTAAAAGCGCTGTCGAAGCACCCAGGGACAAAGCTGCACTGCTGTGGAGAAAGCCGCTGATATGCACTGTAGATCCAACAGCATACACTCTGAGGGATGAGAGGAACAGTTTTTGTGAATCGCAGCTTGCTGCTCACACAACCAGTCGGCTCCGAAGAAAATTTCTGAATGAAACAGATGCATTTCCCTCCCTTTATACCCGTATGTCCGGGGGCAGGACATGCAAATTCTGTCTACCAATTTCTCATAGATCAGAGATGCAAAAGGCTCTCAAGAGAGACCCCTAGTGTCGCTTCTTCGACACAACGTCGAAGTGAGCGACAGACAGGGAACAAAAGTTCTTACCCCATTGAGAAATATTGTTGTTTCTTTCTTGTTATAAGCATAAACCCCACTAAAGTGTGTTAGATGTTTCTAAAAACAAGACTCCATATCTGTCATTCTGCTTCTTTTCTTGTTTTAATGATTTTTAGAAAATTTTACTGGAAAATTTGAAAAACAATGCAAAATCTATTTTCCTAAATATTGTACAATAGGTTATAAATGTCATTAGACACAATTAGTTGTTCTACAGTTCAAACTAAATTCCTTAAATATTGCTACATGAAACTACATGAAATAACTTGTGGTTCTTCACTGCCTTCACTGATATAAGGCTGGACCAATTCATAAAGCAGTATAGGTTTGTCTTCTGGTAAATACTGCAGCAGTTCACTCCTGGCCAAATTCCTTTTATCTTTTATCTATAGTAACTGAAATGGCACTGGTATTTCAGTGGTACTCACCCCTTTAAAAATGAGGGCCGTTCCTGATTTTAGGGGCTCTCCACTCAATGTACCCCTCTCTGCCCCGTACACCTCCGGCCAGATGTCTGACTTCAGATTCTCATTGAAATCTTCCTTCAGAACTGATAACAGAGGAACTACAGGTACGCAATGAATGCCACCATAACCCTTGTCACAACTGAGTGAGAGAGAAAGCCATTGAAAATGTGGATTACTTGAGGCTGAATAGGGGAATACGAGTCATGTGAAATCATCGTAAACACATCATGGCTTTGAGTAAGCGTGGACTCACACGGCAAATAAACTGTAATGCAACTACAAGACACTCACACACAGTGTCCGTTGTCACAGAGGCCATGTCCAGAGCACATCCAGGGGCAGCCGGGTGTCAGCAGCACATTATCCAGTGCCCAGCCATCAGCTCCAGGAGCAAAATGAGGCTGAATCCAACGGATGCGTGTTCTAGCTGAGCTACACATTTACACAACAAGTTGGAAATCCAGTCTGAACAGTCACATATGCAAACTTCCTTGAAACTGTCCACAGGTACAGAAATCCCCAAAAGTATTTAAATGGTTTTTGGAAATGTACCATGGTATTTTCATAGTATTCTTTGAAGTCCCTTGGAGTACCATTTAAATACAATAAGACAAGAATATGTTAATCATTAATATGGTATACCAGCAATCAAAGGTTTGAACACACCAACTCATTATGTATAATTAAATGATGGGATTCTTTTCAAACAGAACTGAAGGAGTTCCCATATATTCTGGAAACTTGTTGACTGATTTTCCTTCACTAATCACTCCATATTTTTATTTTTTTAAGTACAACATTAGTTTTGTAAAGAAATTCATAATTTATATTTGAATTTAAAAATTATTTCAAGCATCTAAACGTTCCCAAACTTTTGATTGGTAGTGTATGAGTGTAATGTACCATGATAATACCATCTTTGTACCCTGGTAGATAGAGATATCTAAAGGCCAATTTCAACATCTGTGATGAACCTATGCCATAGGCTATACATTTTCGTCAGTTACGACATGGCCTACGCCGTAGCCTTATGCACACCTCTCCAAAAAGTGTTGCATCTATGCAGACCACAGTTGCTGTGATTGGCCCGCTTTGTACCCAGAGACAAGATACCCAGTATGATAAAAGGTAGCTTCACATTTTCACATGAGATTTTTAAGATCTGTGCATCATATCACATTGTATTTTGGCTTGTTTTAATTGGAAATCTCTGTTGTTTTTAAATTCTGTTTATGTTTCATGAGGTTATACAAGTGAAAATGCAACATTAAATTACAAATTATAAACTCAGTGCTATCACTGCTTTTACTCTATTTACTTTTGCTGTGTTGATGCAGTTCTCACCAACTAGCTACTGGGGTACCCCAGGGTTCAGTACTTGGGCCCCTCCTCTTCTCCATATACATGCCATCCCTGGCATCTGTCATTTAGGCACATTACTTTTCCTACGATTGCTGATGGGACACAACTCTATCTCTCATTCCAGAGTGACAATCTTATGGTAGCTGCACAGATCTCAGTCTGCCTGGTAGACATCTCGTGTTGATTGAAAGAACATCACCTCCAACTCAACCTTGCTAAAACCGAGCTTTTTGTGATTCCAGCGAGCCCAGTAGTTCAGCACAATTTCACCATTTAACTAGACAATCACACCATCCAAGACAGCCGCAAATCTTTGTGGTTGTGTTTGACGATCAGTTAAATCTCATGGACCACATCACAAGGACTGCTTGATCATGCAGATTTGCTCTGCACAACATCAGGAAAATCAGGCCCTTCCTAATCGGAGCATGCCACACAACTCCTCATCCAGGCACTTGTGCTATCCAGGCTGGAATACAGCAATGGTCTTCTGGCAGGCCTTCCTGCATGTACAATCAAAACTCTGCAATTGATCCAGAATGCAGCGGAGCGATTGGTCTTCAACAAGCCAAAGAGGGCACACGTCATGCCTCTCTTCATCAAACTGCACTGGCTGCCAATGGTTGATCACATTAAATTCAAGGCATTGATGCTTGCTTACAGAACAATTACCGGCTCTGCACCTCCCATCTACACTCACTACTTAAGGTCTACATGCCCTCCAGAAGTTTGCATTCTGCAGGTGAAGCAAAAAATCACTGTCTACTTTCATTTCAACTGTTCCTTCCTGGTGGTATACCTGCCAAACCCCACTTGAGCAGCTGGTTCTCTAACATCCTTCAAAAAGCATCTAAAGACACTTCTTCCATGAGCACTTTACCCAATCCCTTTAGTCTTCTTATTAAAAAAGAAAATTCTCTCATCCTCCATGCTAGGAGTACTTCTCTAAACAGTTTTTAAACTTGTATTACAGCACTTGTGTTACTACTGCCTCCCTAGGATGATTTGCTTCTGCTGTTCTCATAATATTTTGGATAAAAGCTTCTGCTAAATGAATACATGTAAATATAAATGTAGATATACTAAACCAATGCTAACTATACATTTTTAAGCCACCACGTAGAGGCTACGGCATAGGTTCAAAGGAGGAGTATAAACCTTAATTAACAGGGTCTGAAATGTGTGTAGAGACTCCATCAGTACTGGTACATATACAAATAAAGATAAAGTTCAGTCCTACATTGCAGCGTTTGGCAGATAGACGGTGACCCTCCTCCACTGCAGATACTGAGGAGCGCTGTACACAGATCGCTGAGTGTATCCCGAGCAGCCGATGGCAGGGGGCACACACTCTTGTGTGATGAGGGTCCAGTGGCGGCCGCAGTCTGTGGAGAACTCCAGATGAACACCGTGAGATGGAGAAGTGGCTTTACTGCACCCCATGCTCAGATCAAACTGCAGGAACGAGGAGCCAGACACTTCAAAGTCCCAGCTCTCAGCGTAACGTGGCCTCTCTAGTGTGACAGAGTGCAAGTCAGTGAGCTTCAAGCAAGCTGTATTCATATAAGGATTGCTAGATTATATTATAAATGTGTGATATATTATAAATGTGTTGTACTTGCTATAGTTTAATTCCACATTGCTTCTTTGTCAAATAGCAATGTAAAATGTAAATCAAGTCAATCAATGAAACAACAGCTCACCTTGAGTAACAAATATATGTGTACATGCATATTTTAATCCACTTCAAAGATGTATTACAAGACTATTGAATGCAATATCTCGGTTCACTAACATCCAACTTTTGGTAAATAAGTAATTAGAAAAATATACAGGTATGTTTCTATATATATATATATATATATATATATATATATATATATATATATATATATATATATATATATATATATATATATATATATATATATATATATATATTCCTTTTTATTGTATTGTTCCATTAATGAGAAACTTTAAGAAAGAGGTGGGGTGGGGTATAAAAAAATGGATCAGGTAAAGGGGATGGAATGAGGTCCCAGGCCACTCAAGGCCTGAGGTATCTGTCTTTACCTGACTTTCTTTTAAAATTACTGACAATATTTTGTCTTGTCTAAACATTTTTCTATTTAACACCCAAAGATGTCAAGATATTATCAGTGACTCACAGTGCTGTATCCCATTCACACAGAGAGTAATCAGTGCAGCCAGCATTATTTTGGATGTTCGGCATGTTCCGATGCAGGTTATGACTGCACATGACCGTTTTAAAAATTCCAGTGTGAACGCTAAGCGAACCAGGACTAAATGTATCATTTTCATTTTTGGTCCGAACCAAGAGAACCAAACTACAAGTGTGAACACACCCTAAATGAACAAACAGCTTCACAGACACCCAGACTAGATGGTCTGAAAAGAAATCTTAACATTGACTTACTGTCCATGACTTCTGAGTTGAAGTTCAGCACCGAGTCTCGGGTCAGACAGTCTGCTGTGACCTCTCCACCAACAACTCTATACCAGTTGTGTCTTAATGGGCATGTGCCATCAAACGTGTCAGAGAATCCACTTCTAGCGCTGTCGTTCATTCCGATCAGAATATTATCCAGACCCCACTGTGCCGAATGTTTACCTGAGCAAGGTATTAGAGAAATGAATTGCATTTTTGTTTCAAGATCTGTACTTCACCGATTGACCACTCTCTTTATCAAACACATGTTTTGAAAGTTACATGTTTATAACCATACAGCGGTATCTTTAGTATATGTACTGTACTGTACACATTCTGTAATGTGACAAATGCACAGTTGTTCTCACCCTGCTGTGGTTGCCACCAACGGAAGACAGTGTGGGGTGACTTTGCTGCAGGTGGGAGCTCAATTGTCACCACCTGAGGTTCAAGGAAGGACCCAAAGTCCAACTCTCGTAAAAGCTGCCATTGCACGCCATTGTTAGTGGAAAACTGGACAATTACACCTGTCAAACACAGTTGATTTTAAGTCAATATAATTAAGGTAAGGTAAAGAAAAACTGAAAATAGAATTGGAACAGTAATATCTAAAAAAACATCTAAATTGTTTGATGATTTACTTGACCACTGTCTTGTCCTTTTATCTTTCTGCTATAGTAGACTGAATAAGATTAGTAAAAAATCTGAATAAGATTTTGAAGATTACTTCATTTGGAATTTTGGAACAATTCAAGAAGAATAAGGCAAATAAATCTTGAACTGAAATTTGGGCGACAAACCTTGAACTACATTGTAAAATCTAAATGAACTATTCAAAAATTGTATTTATTAATATGACTAAATCAACCTGACTACATTATGTTACACCAAAGAAAGTTTTTTTAAAGGTCAAAACAAGTAGAAATAGCACCAGTGTTTTCCCCCCCCTCATTTAAAATGTTTTACTTCTAAAGAAATTAATAGTAATTTTGAAACGTATGTATAAAATCATGACCACTCCTGTGACGTGAAGAGTTCAGTCAAATCAGTAACCTTATAAAAGCTGTTTTATTCTACATGGGGCAGGGATGTTAGCATCACATGCAAGCTGAATACTACTTGCTTAATCTCAGTAACTGTCTTGTTATTGGACACTTTCATTCATGGATTAAATGAATCCTGGATTACTGTGCATAGTGAATTTCTACAATGGCACTGGCAACTAAAAACTACTGGGGTTGAATGATGTAGCATCCTGGCCACTATGTGTCACTGTAAGCCAATGTACATGTACTTCGACATACTTCAAAGAATTACTGAGTGCACCGTTAAGGTAAGAACTTATTATTATTATGACTAAATTAACCTGAATACGTTAGGTTAAAACATAGCAAGTCATTTTTATTGGTCAGAATAAGTAGAAATAACCCCTTAAGGTAAAAACTGCAGGTAACCACTTTTTACAGTGTATATCACAGCCCTGCAGTTGTAACACATCAACACTATGGAACATTATTCATACAGGTGAAACTCGAAAAATTTGAATATCGTGCAAAAGTTCATTAATTTCAGTAATTCAACTTAAAAGGTGAAACTAATATATTATATAGACTCATTACAAGCAAAGTAAGATATTTCAAGCCTTTATTTGATATAATTTTGATGATTATGGCTTACAGCTTATGAAAACCCCAAATTCAGAATCTCAGAAAATTAGAATATTGTGAAAAGGTTCAGTATTGTAGGCTCAAAGTGTCACACTCTAATCAGCTAAACACCTACAAAGGGTTCCTGAGCCTTTAAATGGTCTCTCAGTCTGGTTCAGTTGAATTCACAATCATGGGGAGGCAAGATGCTTGAAGTCCAGTGTGAAGTTTCCACAGTCTGTGTTGGTTTGGGGAGCCATGTCATCGGCTGGTGTTGGTCCACTGTGCTTTATTAAGTCCAGAGTCAACGCAGCCGTCTACCAGGACATTTTAGAGCACTTCATGCTTCCTTCAGCAGACAAGCTTTATGGAGATGCTGACTTCATTTTCCAGCAGGACTTGGCACCTGCCCACACTGCCAAAAGTACCAAAACCTGGTTCAATGGCCGTGGTATTACTGTGCTTGATTGGCCAGCAAACTCGCCTGACCTGAACCCCATAGAGAATCTATGGGGCATTGCCAAGAGAAAGATGAGAGACATGAGACCAAACAATGCAGAAGAGCTGAAGGCCGCTATTGAAGCATCTTGGTCTTCCATAACACCTCAGCAGTGCCACAGGCTGATAGCATCCATGCCACGCCGCATTGAGGCAGTAATTAATGCAAAAGGGGCCCAAACCAAGTACTGAGTACATATGCATGATTATACTTTTCAGAGGGCCGACATTTCTGTATTTAAAATCCTTTTTTTTGATTGATTTCATGTAATATTCTAATTTTCTGAGATTCTGAATTTGGGGTTTTCATAAGCTGTAAGCCATAATCATCAAAATTATATCAAATAAAGGCTTGAAATATCTTACTTTGCTTGTAATGAGTCTATATAATATATTAGTTTCACCTTTTAAGTTGAATTACTGAAATTAATGAACATTTGCACGATATTCAAATTTTTCGAGTTTCACCTGTACACTTAAAATTAAGAATTCAGAAATACATTGGAATAAGAGTGGATTGTTAAAATATTGAGAATAAAGAATGTCTAATCTTCAAGATCTAAACCCTTTGAATATTGATCACCATTAAAGACAAGCTTTGTGTCATCAATCACCCAAAGTTCAGCACATATGATAAGATCTACAGCTACATTTCATGTCCTTCAGTGGCAGCAGAAAAGGTTTAAACAGATTTACCTTCATTGCGTGTGCGGGGTCGAGTACAGGTCAAACCCATGTTTTTTCCTCCAATCCGAATGTAGAACTGAACCAACCTTTACAGGAAGAACCAGAATAACAGTGAGTGGGATAACTAGAGAAAAACCATACACAAGCCATAAAAGCAAAACTTGAAAACATAGATAACCTCACGCAAAAGGTTCACAATGTGGAAATTTCACTCAGACGACCGCATGTTAAAGGCACACTTCCTCCAAAAAGGATAATTTTCTACCCATCTATCATGCCCCTCTGCACATGTACTATATTGTAACCATGCTTAAAATCATGATCATGCCAAGGGAACTGCATATGTCAAGATTTATAGTGAAAAAAAAAAAAAAAAAAAGAGTTTCAACAAAACCGATCATGTCATTTTAGAAGACATGAAATAAACCACTCAAGTTACATTTATGCTGAATTTATATCCTCTTTGGAGCTTGGACCCCATTGATCTACATTGTAATGATATTAACACATCTTCCTTTGTGTTCGGCAGAAGAAAGAAATTCATATAAGATTGGGACAATGAGAGAACAATTTTTTATCTTTATGTTGCTGTTAAGTCCAGTTGTGGCACTGACCGGGTGTTGGTGGTGTCCAGAGGAACAGTGTGAGCCTCTCGTCTGCCAGGGCTGCTGAAGTACAGGGCTTTACCCTCGCTGATGGTCCCACAGCCATCCCCGATCTGCCCCCCGCTCAGACTCTGCCACAGTGGACTCAGTTTGCCCTCAAAATCCTCTGTAAGTTCAGTGGGACTCGGTGCAGATGGGACACAACTTGACTGATCCACCTCAACTGACCGTCAAACACACACACAAATACACTTATATGCATGTGAACAACATATAACACCACACAATATTACATACAGATTTGACAATGGATGTCCATGTACAGTGCATCTGGAAAGTATTTTTCCACATTTTGTTATGTTACAGCCTTATTCCAAAATTGATTAAATTCATTATTTTACTCAAAATTCTACAAACAATACCCCATAATGACAATGTGAAAGAAGTTTGTTTGAAATCATTGCAAATTTATTAAAAATAAAAAATGGGGGAAAAAAAAATCACATGTACATAAGTATTCACAGCCTTTGCTCAATACTTTGTTGAAGCACCTTTGGCACCAATTACAGCCTCAAGTCTTTTTGTGTATGAGGCTACAAGCTTGGCACACCTATTTTTGGGCAGTTTCTCCTATTCTTCTTTGCAGGAACTCTCAAGCTCCATCAGGTTGGATAGGGAGCGTCGGTGCACAGCCATTTTCAGATCTCTCCAGAGATGTTCAGTCGGGTTCAAGTCTGGGCTCTGGCTGGGCCACTCAAGGACATTCACAGAGTTGTCCCATAGCCACTCCTTTGTGATCTTGTCTGTGTGCTTAGGGTCATTGTCCTGTTGGAAGATGAAACTGCCTGTGGTCCAGAGCACTCTGGTAGGTTTTCATCAAGGATGTCTCTGTACATTGCTGCATTCATCTTTCCCTTGATCCTGACTAGTCTCCCAGATCCTGCTGCTGAAATTATACCCACAGTATGATGTTGCCACCACCATGCTTCACTGTAGGGATGGTATTGGCCAGGTGATGAGCGGTGCCTGGTTTCCTCCAGACATGACGCTTGCCATTCAGGCCAAAGAGTTCAATCTTTGTTTCAGAGAATTTTGATTCTCATTGTCAGTTCTTCAGGTGCCTTTTAGCAAACTCCAGGAGGGCTGTCATGTGCCTTTTACTGAGGAGTGGCTTCCGTCTGGCCACTCTACCATACAGGCCTGATTAGTTTAGTGCTGTAGAGATGGTTGTTCTTCTGGAAGGTTCTCCTCTCTCCTCAGAGAAACGCTGGAGCTCTGTCAGAGTGACCATCAGGTTCTTGGTCACCTCCCTGACTAAGGCCCTTCTCCCCGATCACTCAGTTTGGCCATGTGGCCAGCTCTAGGAAGAGTCCCAGTGGTTCCAAACTTCTTCCATTTACTGATGATGCATGGGACTCACTGTGCTCATTGGGACCTTCAATGCTACAGACATTTTTCCGTACCCTTCCCCAGATCTGTGCCAGATCTCAGAGGTCTATAGACAATTCCTTGGACTTCATGGCTTGGTTTGTGCTCTGACATACACTGTTAACTGTGGGACTTTATATACACGGATGTGTGCCTTTCCAAATCATGTCCAATCAACTGAATTTACCACAGGTGGACTCCAATCAAGTTGTAGAAACATCTCAATGATGATCAGTGGAAACAGCTGAGCTCAATTTTGAGTGTCATGGCAAAGGCTGTGAATACTTATGTACATGTTTTTTATTTTTAATACATTTACACAGATTTCAAACAACCTTCTTTCACATTGTCATTATGGGGTATTGATGCGGAAAAAGTGAAGCGCTGTGAATACTTTCCGGATGCACTGTATTTTATACAATGATTGCATTTCTTTCTGTCAGTTCTCGCCACACTACCAGGCCGGCTACACTATGCTACATGGCTTTTTAACCATTTAACTGTAAAAAAGAAGAGACTCGCCTTTACCTGTATATCCCATATCACAGAAGCAGACCCCTGAGATGCAGTCTCCATGCCCCCCGCAGTGATTGGGACAGGGCTCAGAGATGTAGACGCCATCCAGTGCGAACGCAGGAACGTCCCGATATACACTGCTTTCCTGGAACCAACGGAAGCGGGTCTTACTGAAAACAAAACAGGAATATTGAGATTACACAACAGATAATTTGTACACTAAATTCTGATTGGATGAGCCAGTTTGAAGCTGTCATAATATGTTGGTAAACACACACCTGTGAACGCACATTCTATCCACAGATTTCCAGAGCAACCACCGGGCAGTGCCATGATGAAACTAATTGCCTATTTTGCACAATTCAGCATAGCAGCTTATACCTCAGAGTCCATATGCACTTAGGCCTTTAAGAATCCTTAAGTCCATTCAAACCAGCATTATGCAAATCAGTTCACTGTGCAGTTCAGAAAGAGTTCTTTCAGCACTTCAAACAACATTTACACAGTCTCATGGACACTCAACTGGCAAACCATCACAAGAATACATATAAAAACACAAGCTGTTCAGTCAGTCAGTCAGACAAATTATCTACTCTCCATTGTTGTTTGGACCATCAGTAGCTTTCACTGTGAGCATCCAAAAAGGTCCATAAATCCCAAGGCAATCAATTAACTTTACATTCTACCTCATAGTTTTTTGGAGATATGTAGGGTTTAACTTACCACATCTTTCCACTGCACAAGGCATTGCCTTGAACCTGCCATCTTCAAACTCTCTTAAGCCATGTGCTCCAGAACATCATGTACTCCAGAACATCATGTGACTCAGAACATCATGTGCTCCAGAACATCATGCGACTCAGAACATCATGCGACTCAGAATATCATGTGCTCCAGAACATCATGTGACTCAGAACATCATGTGCTCCAGAACATCATGTGCTCCAGAACATCATGCGACTCAGAACATCATGCGACTCAGAATATCATGTGCTCCAGAACATCATGTGACTCAGAACATCATGCGACTCAAACATCATGCGACTCAAAACATCATGTGCTCCAGAACATCATGTGACTCAGAACATCATGTGCTCCAGAACATCATGCAACTCAGAACATCATGCGACTCAGAATATCATGTGCTCCAGAACATCATGTGACTCAGAACATCATGTGCTCCAGAACATCATGCGACTCAGAATATCATGTGTTCCAGAACATCATGTGACTCAGAACATCATGCGACTCAGAACATCATGTGCTCCAGAACATCATGTGACTCCGAACATCATGTGCTCCAGAACATCATGCGACTCAGAACATCATGCGACTCAGAATATCATGTGTTCCAGAACATCATGTGACTCAGAACATCATGTGACTCAAAACATCATGTGCTCCAGAACATCATGTGCTCCAGAACATCATGTGACTCAGAATATCATGCGACTCAGAATATCATGTGCTCCAGAACATCATGTGACTCAAAACATCATGTGCTCCAGAACATCATGCAACTCAGAACATCATGCGACTCAGAACATCATGTGCTCCAGAACATCATGTGCTCCAGAACATCATGCGACTCAGAACATCATGCGACTCAGAATATCATGTGTTCCAGAACATCATGTGACTCAGAACATCATGCGACTCAGAATATCATGTGCTCCAGAACATCATGTGACTCAGAACATCATGTGCTCCAGAACATCATGTGCTCCAGAACATCATGCGACTCAGAACATCATGCGACTCAGAATATCATGTGTTCCAGAACATCATGTGACTCAGAACATCATGTGACTCAAAACATCATGTGCTCCAGAACATCATGTGACTCAAAACATCATGTGCTCCAGAACATCATGTGACTCAGAATATCATGCGACTCAGAATATCATGTGCTCCAGAACATCATGTGACTCAAAACATCATGTGCTCCAGAACATCATGTGACTCAGAATATCATGCGACTCAGAATATCATGTGCTCCAGAACATCATGTGACTCAGAACATCATGTGCTCCCGAACATCATGTGACTCAGAATATCATGCGACTCAGAATATCATGTGCTCCAGAACATCATGTGCTCCAGAACATCATGTGACTCAGAATATCATGCGACTCAGAATATCATGTGCTCCAGAACATCATGTGACTCAGAACATCATGTGCTCCCGAACATCATTTGACTCAGAATATCATGTGCTCCAGAACATCATGTGACTCAGAACATCATGTGACTCAGAACATCATGTGCTCCAGAACATCATGTGACTCAAAACATCATGTGCTCCAGAACATCATGTGACTCAGAATATCATGCGACTCAGAATATCATGTGGTCCAGAACATCATGTGACTCAAAACATCATGTGCTCCAGAACATCATGTGACTCAGAATATCATGCGACTCAGAATATCATGTGCTCCAGAACATCATGTGACTCAGAACATCATGTGCTCCCGAACATCATGTGACTCAGAATATCATGCGCTCAGAATATCATGTGCTCCAGAACATCATGTGCTCCAGAACATCATGTGACTCAGAATATCATGCGACTCAGAATATCATGTGCTCCAGAACATCATGTGACTCAGAACATCATGTGCTCCCGAACATCATTTGACTCAGAATATCATGTGCTCCAGAACATCATGCGACTCAGAACATCATGTTACTCACACTAGTCACAAATGTCCATCAGTGTATTAACATTCACCACAATAGAATTATGTAATTTTTTTCGAAAGTAATGAAGATTTCCACCACAGTGTCATTTCCAACACATCTCAAATTCTGTATTGTGTTTAATGGAATTATGTGGTGGAAATTATGCTGATGGAAATACAATATTTAACGTTTTTGAAATAAATTGGCAGACTCCCTTGTCTTGCTAAAGCTAATTTTATAGCTAACATTTTGTTTATGCTTAATCCACACTATTAAATACTATTTTC
Organism: Xyrauchen texanus; assembly: GCF_025860055.1. Classification (NCBI taxonomy): domain Eukaryota; kingdom Metazoa; phylum Chordata; class Actinopteri; order Cypriniformes; family Catostomidae; genus Xyrauchen; species Xyrauchen texanus. The sequence continues at coordinate 1,256,515 of NC_068304.1, forward strand.
ACACCTTTTGCATATTTTGGAAAATGTACAGTTTGATTGGAATTTGTATTTGTTTTCATCAAACATCAATTGTCTCATATTTGATCTTAATCATGCTCTTCAATTATATTTATTCAATTGTTGACTTGGTTAACAAGTACATTACACTAACATAAAAATAAATAAATAAAAACTTTATTGTTTGACATGTAATTTGTAAAAATGTATAGAAATCATGTTCACACAATAATTATTAATGGTTTATGTTTATGTCACTCCTTGTTTAGATAAGTTTTAATGTAATAATGGATTTTCATTGTTTAATATTGAAAGTCTGGGTTGCAGACGAGGCTAAAACAGTCAAATCCATACAAAAAAGGCATTTGAAAAGTACGAAAAGCATTTGTTTTAATTCAAATCAACCCCTGCGACATGAAAATGAAAGTTCAAGAAACTTTGATATTATATACCACAGTGTACATTGACCTCCATCTCTGTCAGAGTCCTTGCAAAATGCTGTATTGCTAAAAGGAAACTCAAAAGAAGTTCAACTACAAGCTCATTGACCAGTTACCTTGCAGCTACAATTCGTGGAAGTACAACAGTAATTCTGGTCCAGCGCTCATAGTCTCCAGTGTTGTAAATAGTGGGCTCTCTTAATTCACGTCCACTGCCCTCACAGCTCGTTGCACCTGGTGATCCTGGGTAACAGCCCTCCCGTACAAGAGCCCAGGTCCGGCCAGCATCATGAGAGTACTGGAGCAGCACAGGTGCCGAGGCACTGAAGACCGACTCGCAGCCGATATTCAACTGAAGAACAACAAAACAAGCTAAATTACTGAGGAGCATAATGAACTGTACAAACTTCAAGAAGACACTGAAAAACAAAGAGAGACCAAGATTATAAAACAGAAGAATTCCTTCATCTTAAAGGATAAAGTGTAGCCTTACATCAGTACCTTGAATTGTAGAGTGTATCCAGGACGGAGAGACAGATCTCGGGTCACAGCCATCCGGTCACCATCGGAGCGGCCGAACACTAGCGCAGAGGGCGTTGGTGCACAGAAACTCCCGTTGCGATCCTTGTCCATTCCCTCATTTCCCAGCATCAGCCACACGCTCATCTGGTTGAGTGGATGATCAAACGCTGGTTTCTCATAGAAGTTCTACAGGGAGACATGAATCACCATTACACTGACATAACTCCAAAAAGCACACCTTGCTCGGTGTGAATTTGGATCGGTGAAAAATATGATAGGACATTTTGGTACTTCCTTGTGTCCCAGATTAATGCAAAAGTAATCTGTAAGCCACTGGTGGATTCACTTCCTGAAGAGTGTAAATGCTGTGACTCTTGAGCCATGTTCACACCGCAAGCAACAAAGTGACAGGATACCATTCATTTTCAATGAGAGTACAGCAACTTCCGGTGACATGAGTGACAGAGACAGTTGGCATCAAGATGTGGCGAGACGAGCGACACAACAATGGTAAGAATGCTTAACTTTATGCAAATGACGAGTGACATTCGGGAGCAAATATCAATGAGAGTAAAGACAGCGGAGCTCACATCACCTTGTGAGGTTGTGACGGATTTCCCTGCTCAGTATCATTTGTCTGTAACCACATGCATGGATATAATAAAACAATGATGCATGGAAAAACATGTCAGTTACTGATGGCATTCTGAGTGAGTTTGATTCATGTTTTAATAGATCGTTCCTATTGTTTAATGATATGATGCTACAAGCACTGCTGTAGGTTATATAAAATGCTCTCTCTTGCAGAGTGTTCATTTTTAGAAGCAAGGGAACTGATTACTTGTCAAATTAAAATGATATCTTAGTTTTATGGCCTGATGCACCAATAAAGTCAAAGCGATAGCAGAAGGATTGCCCACTAGTGACTTCATAGTACAGAGACTAGCGACACCAAGCGAAAACGAAGTTGGCCGTGTGAACAGGGCTTTGGGCACTATCAAATCATTCCTCTGTTTGTTTAAGCTGCAAGACCTGTCAACTGACTCCATCAATGATGTGAGTTTGGGGCGGAACTAGTTTGTTCCACAAGAGGCGGAAGAGGTGGTAGAAATGATTGGGTAACCTGTTTAAAAGCAGTTGATATCTTTCCAGGCCTAGTTGGTGTTGCTAATGAAAACTGCAATAGACAAATTTGATTCAGTTTGTCTTGTCTTGGGTTTAGCACTGTAAATGCTTGTTTTGGTCTTGTAGAAGTAGCTTACCTGAGGACGTGTAGGATCGGCCATTGGAATGGCATGCTTCTCTCTCTCAGAGAGGATGATGACATCATCAATAGCCCACTGATCGTAGCCCTCACCTGAGTGGAGGGGCTGCCACCAGCGGAAACGGGTGCAGGGTGTTTTAGAGGCCAAGGGAAGTTCATAATGAACAAATCTGTGGTAAAACAGTTACCATTCAGTCACAAAGTCATCATGTCAGAATCTATTCATAATAACACTCTATTGCTTACTATACATATACAACTAAATCAACAGTATGTTGGGTAATATCACTTTGAACATATGTGGAGTACATCAAGCATTTATATTTTAATCAAAATTGTGTGTGTTGAGATGTGGTTGTGCTGTTTGTTCTCACCGTGGTTTGGTAAAGTCAGTGAAGTACATCTCTGCGATCAGACCCCAGCTGATTCCTCCATCATTACTGTACTGCAGCAAAACGCCCTCTTCTCTGCTGTCCGCTTGATTACACTCCACCTCGTCTCCGCCCATTCGCAGGTAGAACTGCACAAACTCTGCCCACTCAGTGTCCAAGTCCCAGCTCACAAGCTGTCTCAGCCCAGCCTGTTCATTATTAAGTTCAAATAATACTTATATGAGATATATTGACATTTCAACATTGTCTAAGAAGCACATACAGGTAGAACAAGAATTTAGACTTGCCTCTCAATGTATAAAAAGAGTGTGACTGCAAATAGGCTTTCACACTTAAATTTTTGTGTTCTTAAATGTGCATGAGATTGTGAGATGGTAAGCAAGTTCAAGTATGGTGAACTCCAGCTGTGAATGTGAATGTCTGTGCAAAGTTATATTTAATATTTCAACTCATGACCAGATAAAAAATGGAATACCTGTTATTTTCACATGATATCTGTGTAAGGATACCAGGAAGGAATGTAACATAACTTGTAAACCAAAATCATTTATATTAAATACTTCTGCTGTGTCATTTATCAACTGATGGTTTTCATTAAGTGAATAATAATCAATATTAGATATGATATAAAATAATAATAATAATATAATGACAATATAATTCAATATAACGTACTGCTATAAGCAATTCTCATTGCTTGAAGGGGTTTCACTTGTCATCTGGGTGCTGAGGTCATTGGAAGAGTAGATCCAAAAGACTTTAATTGACATTGTTCATTAAAGGGATACTTCACCCAGAAATGAAAGTTCTGTCATTTTCTACTTATTCTCTTGTTGTTCCAAACCTTTATGATATCTTTCTTCTGTGCAACAAGAATGTTAGGCTTGGTCACCTTTCACTTTCATTGCATATTTCTGTCATAAGTGAATGGTGACAGGTCAGTCCCTAACATTCTGCCTAATATCTTCCTTCTTGGTTCACAGAAAAAAGTTATTGGGGTTTGGATTATTATTGTTATTATCATTGTTTTTGTACCTTACTGAAGTAAAGTGAGGACCCAGAGGAAACCACCCCACAGCCCTGGTCAGGGAGCATAATCTCTCCACCAGTCACTTCCTGCCATGTTGTTATCAGTGTGTCCTGAGACTCAAAGTCTGACAGCACACTAGAGGCCAGAGTGGAGAACGGCTGGCAGTCTGAGCCAGTAAAGCCTTCATCACACCTAGAAACAGAAAGAGTAAATAAAAAAAACAATGCCACATTTTATCACAAACAAATCAAACAAAAATGAATCACATATAAGCAGTGTTGCCAGAGGCATAGTTTTCCCACCCAATAGGGCTGTATTAGAAGTTCTGTCATGGGTTAAATTGTTAGATTTCACTAGCTGTGGTTTTTCGCCAAGAGGCTTGATGGTAGAACAGGGGTACTCCGAGGGGCCGGAAACCAAGATCCCTTTAGCCTCGAGGGCCACACTCTTTAATTTAAAGATTTAAATAACTTTTTTAATGAATGTGGAGAGCAGACTGTGCTCTATGCTATTCAATGCATCATGGACACGTAATTAACAAGAATAAAATAAAACATTATGTATACATATATAGCAAAATTCTTGTAAATCTGTGATATACTATTAAAATGAGCATATAGGCCTATATGTTTTTGTTTGCTAGTTAAAAAAGATCCACACATTTACTAGTAGACCATATACTGCATATTGTTTTATCTGTCAGTCTTTTTTATTACACAGAATGTTTGCTTTATGTGCAACGAAAACGGCTTTCTCTTTTACAAACGGCAACAGCCCACACACACACACACATGTAGCTTGTCAGCTTATCTGTTCTGTTGTCACTGACATAAAATGTCATGATACACTGGCTACCTATTAAACTCTCTCTCACACACACACGCACGCACGCACGCACACACACACACACACACACACACACACACACACACACACACACACACACACACACACACACACACACACACACACAGCAGAGATAGAGTACCTTTAAAAATACTAGCTCCAAAAGTACTTCAGTGAGACTAATCTATTTTATTTACTTTATTAAATTACTTAATTACTTATTTTTAGTTAAGTAATGCAAATCTTACTGATCTATGTATTTATTCATATATATTTGGGAGAAGGTGTCTCAACTCCACTATTGCTGGATAAACCTGTTTTTCCTGTTATTAATGTTTCTCTGTTGAGCTGGTTTGTCACCCGACACTCGTTGACTCGCGCAATGGCAGTGACCAGTAAGTGTGGAAGCGAGAATGTTAAAAGTGACTGAAAGCACAGGCAGACTGATGCCGCACTCATGTTGAATAAATTGGTTTATAATCAGATTTATACCACAGGTCTGTTGAATGCTTGATTCTGATTGGTTGATAGACTTTCTAAAGTGTGCGGTTCTTTTTCAAATAAACGCATAGCTATGAAGTAGTTCCAGGTCTTGACCGCATAACACTTTCCATATCACTTTGCCAAATTATTTCAGTTATAAAAGATATAAAAGCTCATGATTAAATATGCACTATTTTTGAGCGGGAAATTCTTAAGAGTCTGAAACAAAGGACCATAACTCAACTGTCGGAAAAGACATCCCAGTTGACCATGTGACTCTGAAAAGTCACTTCTAATTGGCGCAGGACACCTTTGAAAATATTTCCAAACAGGAAGAACACCCTCTCTTCGCTCTTCTTCTCTTGCCTCTGGCGTCTCGTCTCTTCATCCTCTTGAGGCTCTTTGCTATTCTGCCTGCACGTGACATTTGAGGTCCAAGGAAGCTCAGTACTCGATGTCCCGAGAAAGCTCATCACTCTCTACGGTTCACAAACCCATGAGAAGGCCTTGCTTCACAGCTAACATCATACAGACCATAAATTCGGTCACACAGATATCAAAACTTCGACGGAACAAACTTCTGACCAAGAACCAAGCCACACAAAGAACGTAAGCAAACACCACAAAGACAAGCAAGTACATCTCCAATATTGTGCTAAAAGTGCTTGTATATTAATTAAATAATTTGGGTAATCTGATAGCAAATCGATGTAGACACAAAAAAGGATAAATGGTTCTTAAGGTATTGTCAACAGACTCCATAAAGTTCATTTTCACTGTACTGATCACTCTTTTCACCAACCTGTTTTATATGTGTTAGATTAGATTTATGTTTAGAATAGTAATAAAGTTTGTCTGTGTTCAAAGACGACGTGACTGTGGTATATTTTGATAAATAATCTCATCTCTGTTTCTGAAAGTTTTCGCTTCAAAGCTGCACCTAAATACATGTGATATTATTTTCAATAAGCCATGAGAATAATATCACTCCAATATGTGAATTAATCATAATTCACTTATTAAATCTAATTCCTTACAGTAGAAATTGTGAGCTGATACAATGAAATGTTGTATTACAATTTTTAATGGTGGAGAATCTATTAAGACAAATAATCTAGTTATTTGTCATTTATCTAATTTATAATGGTTGTCAAACATGACTAATTCCGTAATACATTTCATTACCTAATAAGGACCGTTTAATTTAGTTCATAGCTCACATATTTCAAGACTATAAATTCCCTCCTAAATTTAGCATGCGCGCAAATTACCCTACATATAATGGTGGTAAAATGCATACAAAATATTATATTGTTATAAAGGGATCAATGGAAAGGAGGAGGCGAGAACCGGCTTGATGATATAAATAATAGTTTAATGGTAAACTTAAAAGACAACATAAACACACATGACGGACATGTCCGTAAACGATCTCTCTCTCCCGCACGACACCCTGCAGTCGACCTTTATACCTCGGAGGCTTGATTAGCCTAATATGGGACCGTGTGTGTAGGATCACGACCCGGCCCCGCCCTCCGCCCTGCCACAATTGTATATATATATGTAATACCCTACAACATTCAATAATTTTATGAGATAACAACATCAAAGGGGCCACAAAAAAGAGCCACCTGTTGATTACCATAGCATTAGAAGATTAAAATGCAACATCTAACTGACATATAGGGTAAGATGGGGTAAGACGCACCCCCTTAAGAACAAAATTAATTTACTTCACCACACTAATGGGGCAAGATGACCCCCCACCTGGGGCAAGAAGCCCCAGATGTCATTTGATTTATACAGAATGCATAAAATATATATGATATCATTCTTAATAATGTATGTTGGAAATGTAAAGTAAAATATAAAATCAAATATTGTATGTAAATGTTTATTTTCACAATTTAGTTGAATAATTGAATAACTATACAATGACAAGGCAAATCAAATAACATCCCAGTCAAAGTGATTGTGGCAGTGGGGGCATGGTCAAAACTAAATCCTAAGCTAAATTATGTCTAACACCTGTCTCTAATTCCAGTGAGCAACGGGAGAGCTGGTGAACCCACCGGCCACCCCAAAAGCGCCATTGTGCCCTCTTCCGCTAATCGAGGTCCCCTTCGAGAGAATTGGCATGGACCTTATCGGGCCATTAGAGCGGTCAGCACGCAGACATTGCTTTGTATTAGTCCTAGTGGATTATGCAACGCGATATCCGGAAGCAGTGACTCAGAGCAACATCTCAGCACGTAGTGTTGAGGAGGTACTCTTCATAATAATCTCCCGGGTCGGGATTCCAAAAGAAATCCTCACCGATCAGGGCACAACCTTTATGTCACGTACACTACGTGAGCTTTATGATCTGTTGGGTATTAAATCGATTCACACCAGCGTTTACCATCCGCAGACAGATGGCCTGGTGGAGCGATTTAATAAAACCCTTAAGAACAAGATTCGTAAGTTCATGCACAATGATGCTAGAAATTGGGATAAATGGCTCGACCCCCTGTTATTCACAGTACGAGAGGTCCCGCAAGCCTCTATGGGATTTTCCCCATTCGAGCTGATGTATGGGCGGCGCCCATGCGGGATGCCTGACGTCATCCTCGAAGATTGAGTGGAGGGACCTTCAGAGAGCAAGAATGAAATTCAGTACGTTCTTGATCTTAGAGCAAAACTCCACACACTGGGGCAACTAACACTTTGCTACAAGCTCAAGAACGATAGAGTCGTCTGTATAACAGGGGAACTCGACTACAGGAATTTGCACCGGGAGATAAGGTATTACTCCCAACGTCGAGCTCTAAATTACTCACCAAGTGGCAAGGGCCCTTTGAGGTCACACGACATGTGGGGGAACTCGATTATAAGGTGAAGCGAACCGATAGAGTCCAATATACGTCAAATATATCACCGCAACCTCCTGAAATTATGGAGGGAGGCGGTCCCTGTGACTAAGGTAGTTTCGGAGAGGGCTGAGCTCGGGCCGGAGATTAATACAAAAGTCACTTGCGGAGACCACCTCTCACCATACCAACACACAGAGGTTGCCAAGTTGCAACAGGAGTTTGCATATGTGTTTTCCACTCTACCGGGTCGTACGAACCTCAACCAGCACCACATCGAGACCAAACCGGGAGTGGTGGTACGTAACCATCCCTATCACTTGACCGAACACAAAAGCACGAGACGCATCATTCATACAGGGTGGCTGGAGATGCGACGAAGCTGCCTGTTACTCATTACGGCCTATTCGAAGTGTGTTTATTAAGGCATTAAAAAATTACACTCCCTAAGGAACAACAGACCCTCCAGCTCTGACAACATCCCAACAAAATTATTCAAGCAGGGCAGGTACCTCTGTCCTAGAGCTCTATATCAGTACAAGTCTGAGACAGGGCGACTGTCTCCCAACAGTAGAGAGATGTAGTAATTGACCCATATACAAAAGCAAAGGGAATAATGCCATCTTCAGCAATTGTCACAGAATTATCTTTTTGTCTAATGCTGAAAAGATCCTGGCAAAGTGATGTTTGGGTTGACATGGTTTTAACTGCGTGGCAACTCTAGAAAAAGTGTCGAGAACAGCATGAAGATCTTTCCATGGTCTTCACTGATCTCGCCAAAGTCTTCAGAAAACTGATTAATGCAGTTAGCTTGTCACCCACAGTGACTAAAGAAATAATTTAGAATCCGCCTTGAGCCGTCACATAATTCTCACTGCATGCACTGAACTATATATATATATATAAAACCAAACGGATACTGGGCCTTCGATACGGTACACGCAGTCACACGAATTATTAAATATCTTAGCATGTGTGAAACCAATATTAAAACCACATATAATGAACAACACAAACCGTGTGGAACTAAAATGAGAAAAAGATTGTGAGCAACACGTGACCGCACGGAAGCAAACCTTAACAGAACAGAGCACCACAAAGTACGCTAGAAACTGCGGATCAGATAAATGCATGTGAAGTTTATACTAGCTAGCTCACAGCTGTGATGGGACTAAACAAAATATAAAGATGTCAGACTTAAATAAGCCAGAGATTGAAGAACCACCGCTGTCTCAAAAATCTGTTGTTTGGGAGCATTGTGGTTTTGAAGGAAACTACAGTAATACTGGGCAACGAGTAGTGAACCGGATGAAGACTGTGTCGGATCAGTTTCATTGATGTCGAATATGTCTCAAGAAGCACACAAAACTTGAAAATTGAGTGAGCTGAAAGACTGCAATGCTAATGTCTTCATTTTGTTACAATTGCACTTTTTTTTTTGCTTTTATTGTTATGTTTTTATACAATGTGCATATAAGAGGCTCTTAAGTTTTGTGCAGTCATGTATAAATGAGCCTTCACAAAAATAATTATTGCCCATCAGCCACTGTGTTTTCAAAAGAAATAATAGAAAGATTCTATTTTCTTGTACTGGCCTCAGAATTGGTTCAGAATTGATTAAAACATTTTACTATTTGTTTTTAATATGCATGGTCTTGTGCTGCTTTACATCTGTGACCTCCTTAAATCCCATGCTCCGCCCAAGTCACTCAGGTCCTTAGATCTTTTTCTGCTGTCTGTTCCCCATTCTCATTTTAATTCCAAGGGATATAGGGCTTTTTCAGTTGCCGTTCCAAAGCTTTGGAATAGCTTGCCCCTTCATATTAGGTAATTCCCTTCTATTACCATTTTTAAATCTAAATTGAATGATTATTTATTTTCTTTAGCTAACACGTTAAATGATAGCACTAATATATATTAGGGCTGTCGATTTAACGTGTTAATTTAGTGCGATACATTTTATAAAATATAACACGTTAAAAAAATGAACGCAATGAATCGCATGCCCCCATATAATGAAGATTCCTGAGAAATGCAAACTTGTTGTACCACCTGTTTACTCCAGATTGCAGTAAGTGAAACTTCAGCTGTGTGAAAACGCAGTTTATACAGTGAAGAAAACAACCTTCAGCAGCAACAACACAGACATGTGTTAAGTTCTTGTGTTCAAAACACTTGATGGAGCGCAAACCCGAACTAAGTGATCTCAAGATGTGTTTAAAGATTGAGTATTAAACTATATTTAACTTGACACAGTGACCTAAACATTTTATGTTTATGATGCAACGCACCCGAGACGCTACACAAGCATATCTGACGCAGGTTTACATTGATGGGTTCTTAAACAAGCCCTCATAATAAATCTCCAACTGATTGACAAATTCACTTGTGAAATGGATTGCTGTGAACTGTATGCCAATGATTGACTTGGATACGTAATGGCGGTGTGTGCACAACGCGAGGCTCAGCGTCTCTCCAGATTTTGCAAATTAGTTATTATTTACCTTGTTATTTTCAGCTCAGTTGTTCGTCACAACTCTGCACTAACTTCATACAACCTCCACACACTGTTGGACATCAAACTTCGATGCACAAACACCGCAGTGGATACAAAATCAGACCTCCATCTGCTACCTCCAGAGTTACTCCGGTCCCCGGACTCAAGTGAGTCAGCCAGTCTGACAGGAAATGCCCGTTGTCGGCGCCGCGAGCGTAAACAAAGACGGGGTAAGCGGGGCGGCCTGCAGGCTAGGTTAAAGCTAAACCCACATGGGTCAGCGCTGCCGAGCATCTGTCTCGCTAATGTACGGTCCCTGGCAAATAAGATCGACGAACTACTTCTTCAGATTACTCAGCGAATGTTTTTGGACTGCAACGTTATGGTTTTCACGGAAACTTGGCTCAATAGCACCATTCCAACCAGCACGATTGAGCTAGAGGGGCACAGTATTCATAGAGCTGACAGAACGGCTGTGGACTCCGGTAAAAGCAAAGGTGGGGGTGTTTGCATCTATGTAAACAGAACTTGGTGCACCAATGCTGTTATTACCAAATCCCACTGTTCTGCTGATATTGAGTACCTCTTTATCAAGTGCAGAGCCTTTTACCTGCCCCGTGAATTGACATCTACCATAATCGCTGCAATCGCTCAGGCCAACCTGGACTCCCACACCGACATTAACAGCTACACAAATTCTGTTCTGCAACACATCAACAGGTGTCGACATGTTAACCACCCATAAAACAATTAAAACATACCCCAATCAGAAACCCTGGATGAACAAGGAATTCTGACTCCTGCTGAAGGCACGTGATGCTGCTTTCAGATCTGGTGACCGGGAAGCCTACACTATATCCAGGGCCAGTCTGAAGAGGGGAATTAAAGCAGCAAAATACAACTACAAACTGCGGATTGAGGACAATTTTACAAACAATGACCCCCGACATATGTGGACAGGCATCCATGACCTCAAAAACTACAAACCAGCGAACAGCACCCCCCCCAACCAGTAATGCCACCCTCCGAGTCAAACTGAACACCTTTTATGCTCGCTTTGATCGTGGAAACACAGAACAACCCATAAAAGCTGAGCTCCCACCTGATGATCTGCCACTCACATTTTCCTCCAGTGACATGTCCTCCACCCTGAGCAGAGTGAAGGCACATAAAGTTGCTGGCCCTGATGGCATCACGGGCCGAGTGCTCAGGGCCTGTGCAGAACAGCTGGCTGATGTCTTCACCAACATTTTCAACCTCTCCTTGGCCCAGGCCATTGTCCCCACCTGCTTCAAAACAGCCACCATTGTACCAGTACCAAAGCATGCTGCTGCAGTGGCCCTCAACGACTTCCGCCCCGTTGCTTTTACTCCCATCATAGTGAAGTGTTTTGAGAGGCTGGTCCTCTCCCACCTGAAAACATGTCTGCCCCCAACACTGGACCCATATCAGTTCGCCTACAAACAGAACAGGAGCTATCGCCTCAGCTCTTCACCCCGCCCTGACTCACTTGGACAAAAAAACACGTATGTCAGGATGCTATTCATCGATTTCAGTTCTGCCTTCAATACTGTGATCCCATCCAAGCTGATCTCCAAGCTCACCGATCTTGGCATTAGCCCCTCCCTCTGCAACTAGACCCTGGACTTCCTCATTAACAGACCACAGACTGTTAGGATAAGCAACCACAAATCCTCCACCCTCACTTTGAACACTGGTGCACCACAGGGCTGTGTGCTGAGTCCAATCCTCTACTCCCTCTTCACCCTCGACTGTATACCTGAGTATGGCTCCAACTCCATAATCAAGTTTGCAGATGACACCATGGTGGTAGGCCTGATCAGCGGCGACAATGAGACGGCCTACAGGGAAGAGGTACAGCACCCAGTAGTGTGGTGTGCCAACAACAATCTCACACTCAACACCCAGAAGACCAAGGAACTGATTGTGGACTACCGGCAGACTAGAAAAGGACACACACACACTCCCATCTACATTGATGGGAACGAAGTGGAGCGTGTGACAAGCTTCAAGTTCCTGGGTGTCCATATCTCTCTGAGGATCTTTCCTGGACCTACAACACCTCCACTCTGATTAAAAAGGCGCAACAGCGCCTTTACTTCCTTAGGAATCTAAGGAAAGCTCACCTGTCCCCAAATATCCTGCTGAACTTTTACCGTTGCACTATTGAAAGTGTCTTAACAAACTGCATAACAGTGTGGTATGGCAACTGCACTGTCTCAGATCAGAAGGCACTCCAGCAGGTGGTGAAAACTGCCTAATACATGGTGTCCAGCTACCCTCCATCAATGACATTCACAATAAACGCTGCCTAAGGAGGGTGAGAAGCATTATCAAAGCACCCCAACCACGGTCTGTTTACTCCTCTCCCATCTGGGAGACTCTATAGGAGTCTTCGCTGTCGCACCAGCAGACTCAGGAACAGTTTCTTTCCCTCAGCTGTCAGCCTACTGAACTCTAAACTTAGGCGCTGAACACTACATCCCACCCGAACTTCATATTTGTAGTTTTCTTTTATTAATTTATATATATTTATTTAATTATTTATTTATAATTAGCACATAACGTCTACCTCCTGATGCTGCTGGCACTGTTATGGCCACCGGCCATATACATATATTTACTAATTTACATACTTATACCTCATTCTGTACAATGCACCTTCAGTTTATGCTTCTTCATTTGCACCTTGTACTGTATTATATACATTTGCATTGAGCTGGTCTCTGCTCCTCTACATCATAACTTTGCACTCAAAAACCCATATTGTATATTGTATATACTCACATATTTATATATATATATATATATATATATACATACTATATATACAGTACATATTGCTATTTGCACTTCTGGTTAGATGCTAACTGCATTTCATTGGCTCTGTACTTGTATTTTGCACAATGACAATAAAGTTGAATCTAATCTAATGTTCAATAATATGGTAGTAAACAATACATTGTATTCTAAATCTGCTTTTTGTTTTGTCTTATTAATGATTAACTCTTCTGCCACAAGAATATAATGTATTTTAATTATCTGAATATATTATATATATATATATATATATATATATATATATATATATATATATATAAAATTATACATAGTCATCTTTAAATATATATATATATATATATATATATATATATATATATATATATATATATATATATATATATATATATATATATATATTTAAAGATAACTATGTATAATTTTTTCATCATTATATACTGAATTATTGTTATATGAGGGGCTTTCTCACCAAATATTTGTATATGCAATTGAATGCGATTAATCACGATTAATTAATCGGGACACCATGTAATTAATTCGATTAAAACCTTTAATTGATTGACAGCCCTAATATATATATATATATATATATATATATATATATATATATATATATATATGTAAGTTTTTTTTGTTGTTGCTAAAATCATTGAGTCGACACATTTCGAAAGAACTCATTTATGAAAATGATTCAGACTTTGCTTAGATAATCCCGAATGCATTAACAGATTGCAGTTTTGAAAATACAATTTTTAACTTTTAAAGAATTTTTAACTTTTTTTAAGTCCTGAACAAATTATATGAATACCATATCACCATACCAAAACAAACCCACACAACCTCAAAATAAATCCTGTATCACAGACTCTTACTTAAACAGGCAGGGGCACACATTCAACATGGTCTTAACAATGTTTATCAGTAAAACAGCGTAAGACATATGCAATAATAAAATACTCAAGATATGTTTTCCATATGCTGTACTATTATATAAATAAATACAAATTAGAGGTCGCCTGATATTGGATTGTGCTTATTCAATCATGTGTTGAAGGAAAGGCAATTAATATGTCAATAGTTTTTAAAATTGGTAGCCTACATTAAATGTTTTTAGTCTTTTCTTCCTGTGATGGGGAGGGCCAGACAGAGGCTACAAGAGTTAAACTATATTTACATTTTAGATGCAGTGAATGGTGTAACCAAAATACCAATAACCAAGAAAAATAATAAATAAACAAATAAATAAAGGTCTGATTCATAGCGGGGAACTTTTAACTTTAAAGGCTGAAATATTCCAGGGACTCTTATTTTGAAATGTATGTGCTTCACTGCTTCTAGCTGCTCATTCAAACAGATAAGGGAAATAAAACGTACACTTCTATTATAATCTACAACATATTGCAATATAAACAATTAGAAGTAAACATTGTTATATGTCATCAACATCATAATCAACAGGTGATCATTTGTGATAGTTTGTCATAAATTCTGTTATATGTCCTAATAATTGCGAACTGCTCTGCAACAGCTGAAAACACTCAATGTGAATTTTGCATAATAGGTCCCCTTTAAATAATTTAAATAAATAAAAAAATTCTATGTCTTTAGTACAGTATATTTGCTTTAGTACAGTATATAAGTGTTGTGGACTGACCTGCAGTGACCATGGTCACACCAGCCATGTCCATGACACATTTGAGGGCACTGCTGTCCAATGTATATGTCATCTAATGCCCACTCATCCTGTTCCTGGTAGTAAGTCTGAATCCATCGGAACCGTGTCGCACTCGACCTAAAACCAGAAAACAGCATAAAACCATGGACATCACACAGCTAGAAGATAGGATGTATTTAAATACTCAATGAAGTGTCATGAACACAGGACAATACAACAACTGTAAATAAAATACTTTGTGACAGAATTTGTGTAACAAAAGATAGTTTGCCATATGTGCCACAGGTTAGGAACATAAAAAAAAAAACTCTTCCTATCCTTTTCGTGCAACCCCGTGTCCACATGTGTGGATGTTGTATTTTGGCTTTGCTATACGCAAATCATAATTTCAATTAATTAAAACTGACTGAATAATGTTCACAACACTACACTATCATTTAAGTGTTAAACTTATGATGCACCGCGTCACGTGACACAACAGCCATGTTTCGATTTCGGTAAAGCGTTTCTGTGGGCACAGTGCCAACATAAGTGCCTCTGGTAAGAAACCTCTATAAGTATTTTCATTGAAACCTGTTTGGTTGTAAAGAGTAGCATCTCTAGTTTTGTTTGATATGCCACTATATATGTATTTACTGTACATTTTCACTTTGAGAGTAAATGGGTTATTGGTTGAAAAATGTGCTTTCGGAGGTGTGGTGATGAGGGCGCAGCCGAGCGATGTCTGTGGAGAGCGAGGCTGGGAGAGGAAGAACGTTAAGGATTGACACCTGTGGAAAATTATCTCTAACAGCTGTTCTGTGTTACAGTGAGAGCTGGAGAGGGATAAGAGGGCAGTCCAGTCCGCCGGAGGAGAGAGAGTGAGATGCACAAAGCTGTGTGTGTGCATGTTCAATGTGTGGCTGAAAACACTGTTGTAGACTTAAAAGTGTACATAATACATGGATTAAAAGAATTATGTGGATTGTTCACCTGTCTCCGCTTCCTCCTTCAATAGAGAGCTAGTGATTTAACACAGTGGTGCTGAAACCCAGGAATTAGGAGGAAGAAAATGGTGTCATGGAGTCCTCTCTGCTGGCCTGAAGTATACAAGACCCTCACCAGCATCCACCAAGCCCAACATCAGTCTCTGCTTGAGCTGCGTATGGAACAGGAGCAGTTGTTCCAGGTACTCATCCAGGCTCAAGCAGAAGACCGGCAGATCATTCAGAGTTTGGTACACCAGGAGGGGTCTTCAGCCGCAACCCCGGACCCACTTACGGTAGTATCACACTTCACACTTACGAAGATGGAACCTCAAGATGACCCAGAATCGTTCCTTGAGCTTTTCGAGCAGACAGTGGAAGCATGGAACTGGCCCAGTACTCAGTGGGCAGCACGTCACATGCCGCTGTTGTCTGGGGAAGCCCAACTCGCAGCCCATCTACTTCCTGCGTTCAACCTCCTGGTGTACGAAGATCTGAAGAAAGCCAACCTGCAACGTGTCAGCCAAAGCCCAGAGCAATAACACCAACACTTTGCACGCCGAACGCGGCCACCCGTTTGCATTCGCTCGACAGCTCCATGAAACCTGCCAAAGGTGGCTGCTGGCTGAAGATTGCGGCACTGAGGAGGTACTTGATCTGGTGGTACTGGAATAGTTAATTGCCCGGCTACCGAAAGGCACAGCGGAGTGGGTCCCGACTGGCGTCACTGGATGGGGACCATATAGTGGCATATTCAGGGGCCAGCGAGCCATCTTCTTTTCTCTCCCTCTCTCACCGGTGGAGAGATTCAGCAGCTTCAAGTTCCTCTGTGTCCACATCACTGAGGAACTCACATGGTCCGTCCACACTGAGGCCGTTGTGCAGAAGGCTCACCAGCGCCTCTTCTTCGTGAGACGGCTGAGGAAGTTTGGAATGAACCACCACATCATCACACGGTTCTACACTAGCACTGTAGAGAGCATCCTGACTGGCTGCATCACCACCTGGTATGGCAATAGCACCACCCACAAACGTAAAGCCCTGCAAAGGGTGGTGCGAACTGCCAGACACATCATCGGAGGTGAGCTTACCTCCCTCCAGGACATATATAACAGGCGGTGTGTGAAAAAATCTCGGAGGATCATCAGAGACTCCAGCCACCCGAGCCATGTGCTGTTCTCACTGCTACCATCAGGCAGCCGGTATCGCAGCATCAGGATCCGCACCAGCCGACTACATGACAGCTTCTTCCCCCAAGCAATCAGACTTTTGAACACTTGATCTCTCACGATCAATATACATCAGCACTGCACTTTATTAATCTTATATCTCACACTGGACTGTCTTAATTATATTCTCCACAATACAACTACTGTATATATATTTTTTATATACTCTTTTTTTATGTTGTGTAAATATGTTGTTATTGTAATTGGTATATGTCTCGTCACTGTCATGACTGCTATGTTGCTTGAAACTGCACATAAGTCTTTCACCTACTGTTGCACTTGTGTATATGGTCGTGTGACAATAAAGTGATTTGATTTGAAAACTGTGAGAGATGCAGTCCCCGTGACATTGGCAACGATGGTTCCAGAGAGGGAGGAGCTTGGACTGGAGGTGAACTTAAAAGCCACTGATCGAGTCACATCAGTCACTTGTGAAGACCACATCTCCCCATTCCAAGTCATGGAGGTTGCCAGGTTGCAATGAGAATTTTACAACGTGTTCTCGCCTCTTGCCAGTCGTACAAATGTCATAGAGCACCATATCGAAACGACCCAAGGGGAAGTGGTACATAGTCATCCCTACCGATTACCCAAGCACAAAAAAGCAGTGGTTAGGGAAGAATTAAAGGCCATGCTGGATATTGGGTTAATTAGAAGATTCCCAGAGTTTTGCTGCCTAAGAATGGCGGCTCGGCCCGGTTCTGTGTGGATTATAGAAAAGTCAATGCGGTGTCTAAATTTGATGCTTACCCAATGCCTTGGATTGATGAGCTTCTCAATCGGTTAGGCGCAGCTCACTTTTATTCGACACTTGGTTTAATGAAGAAATATTGGCAGATCCCCTTAACTCCCATGTCCTGTGCATTTTCCACACCCTTTGGATTATACCAATTTGTGATGCTTCTGTTCGGTTTGTTCAGTGCCCCGCTACGTTTCACGGACAGAATCCTCATACCACATGCTACTTATGCACGTGCGGCATCTGAGGGCTGTCATGAGATCGTTGAGATGGAACCCAAAGAAGTGTGCAATTGGGTGGGTGGAGGTACGGTATATGGGCTTCCACTTGGGTCACGCAAAATTTATAAAACTGCAGCGATTGCAGTCTGCACAAGACCAAAGACCAAAAGTGAGGGGAGACAGTTCTTGCGGCTGGCTGGCTATTATCGCAGGTTTGAGCTTAATTTTTCAACCGTTACCAGCCCGCTGACTGATCTTACTAAAAAGGGGGCACCAAATCCTGTCCAGTGGACAGAGCTGTGTCAGCAGGCATTCACGCAGGTGAAAGCTGCACTTTGCGGCAGGCCGTTATTGTACTCTCCTGATTTCTCCCTCCCTTTAATCTTGCAGATGGACACATCGGACAGTGGGTTGGGAGCAGTACTATCCCAGATAATGAAGGGGGAGGAGTTCCCCATGCTGTACATTAGATGCAAATTATCACTAATAGAGACTAAGTACTGCATAATAGAGAAGGAGTGTGTGATGAGGAGGAGGGTAGGGTTGGGCCGTGGGTGTGCATGGCCGGGCCCCATTTGGGCTAATCAGCCGAGGAGAAGGATAAAGACGAGCCGGATGCAGCAGTTCGAGAGAGAGAGAAAGCCACATGCAGCTGTGTGTGTCTCTCTCTCTCTCTCGAACTGCCACATCCGGCTCATCTTTATCCATCTCCTTGGCTGTGGCAGGCTGGCTCCCCTGCTTGAGTTGGACAATGGGGGTATGCGGTGATTAGGGTCCCCAAGCAACGTCTTTGTGGAGTGAGGAAGAGAGAGGAAGAGCGGTAAGGACTGACACCTGTGGGAAATGATCTCTAACAGCTGTTTAACAGTGAGAGCTGGAGAGGGATAAAAGGGCATTCCAGAACGTCAGAGGACAGTGTGTGCGTGTTTAGTGTGTGGCTGAAAAGAATTGTTGTAGACAGAAAAGTGTACATAATAAAGAATTACGTGGACTGTTCACCTGGCCCCCAAAATCTTATTTTGTATTTTAAATCCGTAATCCCGTTACTTGTATTCCGTTACTCCCCAAACCTGGCTGAGCTCAGTGTGTTTGTTCCTGTGTGTGTGTGTGTGTGTGTGTGTGTGTGTGTGTGTGTGTGTGTGTGTGTGTGTGTGTGTGTGTGTGTGTGTGTGTGTGTGTGCGCGTGTGCATGTGCATGTGGTGATTTTGGGTCTCACCAGGTTTTGTATGGGAGTGGAAGTGTGATCCGTCTCCAGTGTGTAAACTCAGAGGGATGGTACACACTGGAAGCAGTGAACTCTGAGCAGCTTGGCATGCCAGGAAGACAGGCCTATTTCAAACAAACAAAGATATGTTTGCACTCATATACTCTTAAAAACACATATTCTTAAACATAGCTCTGTGCAAAATCTTTGGCAGGAGAAGTAGGAATATTGTGATTGAGTTTTTTTTTACAACTTCAATGACTTCTACAACACTTAAAAATTATTGATATTACCAATGTACTTTAAAATATACCATATTATTACTAATAAATGACCACATTTATATACCATGATATTTCCATGGTACTCCAAGGTACAAAGTGCATGGTTGCATATAAAAAAAAACATGGCATTACCATGGTACATTGTCCAAAAACACTGTTTAACTATGGTACTTTAATTGAATTGACTCAACAGGGTTATTGACCCATAATTCTCACCTCTTTGACAAGATGCCAAGTCAAGCCATGATTGGTAGAAAATTCCAGCCGAACCTGAGTGTCAATGTGAGGGGAGGGTTTGCGTCCACAGCCCATGACCAAAGAGAACTGGATCATATACGACGCTCCGATCTGCATGGATTGCGTTTCCACATAGCGAATACTGGAGGCCGACCCATGATCGCCTGAGAAACTGAGCAAATATTTAAATCATTGTGTTTTGGTGATGTTCTTTTGGTTTATCAATTACATCACCCTAAAGGGAAATGCGGATACTGTTTGCATTACAATGTACTATATTTCAAATAGCAAAAATACTGTCTGTGTTTGGACTGAATGAGGGAATACAAAAGCAACACCAGTGGTTACAGGGGAGGGCAGGTGTAAACTGTTAGAATAACGCTGTTTAATTTAGCTATTGGGATGTTTGTTGACATTAAGCAGGTACCTGAGGGTCCAGTCATGCTGACAGTAAGGCTGAACCTTTCCTAGGTAGAAGCCTAGACTCTGAGTCACATCTAACACATTGCTAAAGTCAAGACTGATGATGTTGAAGAGGACGGAGGTCATGCTGATCTCATCAAGAGCCCAGACATCCTGACCGCGGCCAGAGTGATATGGCTGCCACCAGCGGAACTGGACCCCGAATTTACGGGCACCAGGAGGGAGTTCCACTGAAACAATTCTGAGGGGAAAAAAAACCATGCAGCTTTACCATCAAACATGCACCAGTAAGAAGCGGTTAAAAAAAGGCTATATACCTGTACATACAATACAGTATTTGGGGCAATCACATAACCCTAACTTATGAAAACATACACATGGTGGAAGACAGACTGCACAGTGGGACTACATACTTCTTTTCAATATAAAACTCACAGGCTTTCGCTCGTTGTGTAGGTGTGTGAAAGAGCTTTGGATGGTTTACCTGGGCTCGTGGAAGCCCTGATAAGCGTAATGCTGCAGCAGCGTCCAGGTGATTCCATTATCTGAGGAGTAATGCAGCAGAACACCCTCTCCTGGCTGATCTGGTGCAGGACAGGAACTTGAAGTGCTGCGGCTGCCCAGTCTCAGAGTAAACTGTAGATATCTACAAAAGAAAGAACACAAACTGAATGTAAAAATTTGTTGTTTTACAATACTTCATTTTTGTATATCAAGAAGATGCAAAATACCATCATGTTTTTGTCTGAAGTAATTAGTAATAAGAATATGTATGCAGTGCTATCCACAACGAACGTGCACTATGTCTTATCCATTTTTTCGAGAGCGCTAAATCTAAGCTCAATTTTTGTGCCAGCACAAAGCACAAGTGGGAATGGGAGTGTTTGCACTATCTCTGTGTATGCATGCAAACTGTAAGTGTATTGTATGTTAATCAAGTGGTGTAAAGCACAATTAGCTATTTTCCTGCTCGGTTCCTGCATTTGCAGTTTGGAAATTCCACCAGCAGGTGGTGATAAAGCTCATGTCCAAACTTTGAAAATATATTTGAATGTCAAATGATGTCCCCGATGATCACTGTTGAAGCTATTTCATGAAATAAAACTGTATAAGATTTGTGTTAAACTTTCTAGAGGTCATGGCTCATTTTTTCCCTCTCATTATTATTGTTGTTATGTTTATATTTACAGTTCTATTTATGATATTATTTGTATTAGTAATTTTCCAGCTGTTGTCATAGAGGGATTCAAAATTCACTGCAAAAGGTGAAATAAGTTGGATAAAGATTGGATTTGGGGATGTTGTTATATAAGATTTTTTTTTAGTACTTTATTTTTAGAATTATCTTTATTTAGCAAAATCTACCGGTAGAAGTGAAGTGCCTGCAAAAAACAAAAAAAATCCCTCAATCCACAGCCTAACCTGGAAGGCTAATTTTCCATAAGTACAAAAGGAGCATATCACTGCTATAGAAATATGCCTGACATTCAACATGACTCAGTTAATACACAAAATAATGTTTGTCTATTTTTCTATACTTCTAATTCATGCATACAGTCCATTTACACCACCAACTTCTTATGAATGTGCTGTCTTTGTTATATCGCTGGTGCTTGAGGGAATATAGGACGTAGACAGTCCAATAACTGCAGAAATACCTCAGAATTACTGTACATTCACTTGACCCAAAATTTTGCCAAACCCACTTGCGCCTAGACTTAGTACATGCTTGCATGAAAATACCAAAACTTAACTGACTTAACTGTGCTTAGTGCTAGTGCTCTTAAAATAGGGCCCCCTATCTTAAACATCTTATTCCTAAATGTCCGATAAATACCTCTCGATCTTACGTTCCACTCTTATCTGTCCCATATATTGTACAGTATGTCCTTTTAAGTACAACTTTAAGCATTTTCTCTGCAATACAATTAATTTGTTCACAATGGTAGTCTTTGTACAAGATTCCTTGCTCTACAAGGATTGTATGTTTGCACATATGTTGTGTGTGTATGTACCTGGCCTGTGAACTGTCCAGGGGAGTTGTCATAATGTGTCGTCTGCTGTCTCTGTTGAAGACCAGGGCCTTGCCACTGGCCAAGACCCCACAGGCAAAGCTGACCTCTGCTCCACGAAGTGAAGAGAAGCTGTGATAGGAAGAGAGCCTGGCACTGGAGAAACTCTCAGACAGAAATGCAGGAAAGGTCTGAGATGCCAGCTCACATGCTGGACCACTGAATCCAGGGTCACACCTGAAGAAATAGCAATAAATTCATTCTGAACTGAATTCCTCAGGAACACACCTGTTGTTTTCCACATGGAGTGTTTAACTGCTAATCTGACTGAAGAACGTTCATACTTGCAGCCCGTGCGTGAGCAGTGTCCTCTCCCTGAGCAGAAACGCAAACAGGACGGTCCGACATAAACTGGAACACACACACACACACACACACACACACACACACACACACCACACACACACACACACACACATATGCAGTGGTGATGAGTATCTCATTCAATTGAAAGTTGTTGGTGGCGTAGTGGCTAAAGCACAGGGCTGTTCATCAGAAGGTCACAGGTTCTAACCCCACAGCCACCACCATTGTGTCCTTGAGCAAGGCACTTAACTCCAGGTTGCTCTGGGGGGATTGTCCCTGTAATAAGTGCACTGTAAGTTGCTTTGGATAAAAGCGTCTGCCAAATGCATAAATGTAAATGAAAGTAGTTCTTTAAACTAAGTGCTCTGAGACATATTCCTTTAGAGACCTCATAAAGACCTTCCTGTGTTGATATTTTTCCTATTTAAACAAGGCAGGGGTGTGACATTCTTTAATAGGCCTAATTCAAAAAAGCCCATTTTTTATATTTGACATGAATGAAAAGAGGCCGTGAAGAAGAGACAAGCATGCACTCTATGAGGCTGTTTAAAGCTCCTAAATCACCTCTAATTTTACACAACTCATGTTTTCTTGAGTTTCTTCAGTGGAACAATCCAAAATACTTTAAACAACAGTACAACCCATTAAAAAGGCTGTAAGTCTCGTACAGCCTCGTTGTCATTCCCTGTCAAAAATGTAAATGCTGCTAAAGTGAATAAGGCCAAAGGCTTCACATCACAGCCATTAACCTTGATTTGCTAGTTGGTGGCAGGTGTTATTAGGGAAAAGGACATTCTCATTCTAGAAAGTATTTAATTAGTCAGTGCTTGAGCATGATGTCATCAATATATTCACAAATTTCTTCTTAGTTTGTATATACAATTACATTTGCAATACAATTCATTTTCGCTTTCACAACACACACTCAAATTTCTATCTAATTGAATTGAATAGTCTTGAAGAAAATGTAATTAATAAAACTTGCATTTTGTAAGATTTGTTCATTTAATTTTGTTAAAGATTACACAATTCAATTAGATGGAAAGTTGTTATTCAATTTAAATGGATACATCTTGAAAATAGGCTAAAATATTTTTTGGAGTGCACTTTTTGAGCTGCTTTTCATAACGTTCTGCTGTAACAGAAAATGATGCTGTAATGTCTGTAATGTATTCATGTCCTGTAAGGGAAAACATGTTTTTCTCATGTTTCTCGTATAGCTCTTGAATGGTAGACTGCTTCCCCAGCCGAATAAACTTTCTTCTAATAGTAAAAATGATTCCAAAGGATTCTTTGTAATATTTCTCTTTATTGGAAAATTCCCTGACACTGCTGACTGTGTGGTGATCATTTTAAATTATTTACATTTTTAAACATTTAAAAATGATTGTCTTTAAGTCCCCAGTGAGCAACCCAAAGGTGTATGTGGTAAGGAACGCAAACTCAATAAGATGTTGGTTAATGGAAGAAAAAATAATAATTCATTTGGGAGAAACCAGACTCAGTTGGGGGAGCCAGTTCCTCTCTGGAATATAATGCCAATATGAGTTATCTATGTGTAGTACAAGTCTTGTTCTATTTAAGTAAGCTGTGTAGATGTTGGTGGGCAATGTTTAAAACTAAAGGATTGTGTACAAACTGTAAGATTAATGAGTAAGTGTCTTCAAAGTCCAAGTGTATGAAGATGATTGATTTTTATAAAGAGAGTGTAGTCCATCCTATAACCAAGATGATCCAGACAGAGTTCAGTGAGGTGCATCGCAGTTCGGCTGAAAGCTTGTGGCAGTTAATTTCTAGCAGTGTTTATTTGAATGCATCACTGATATTGTCTGTAATATATAAGCCATGTACAAGGACATGGATAGAAAAAGGCTCTAACCGTTGTCAATGGCCCACATGTTGCTTGTTCCGACAGCGGTCTGTCTCCAGCGGAAGCGAGTGCTTTCTGTTAGAGCAGCGTTGGGTAGGGGAATGGTGATCCTCGACCAACTACAAATAGTAAAAGTAAATCGCACTCTCATTTAAGTCAATAGCTATAACACATACTAACAGACAGATGCCACTTTAAAAACACATCCACTACTTTGACATGAGTATTTGCCTGCACACACACACACACACACACACACACGGACTAACCCGCTGTAGTTCTCTGATGAGTAGATGCTGCTGTGAGGGAGATGTGAGCCGGCACACAGCTCAGGAAGACACTCTGTGTGCAGGAGCGACCAGGAGCGCCCATGATTGTTTGAGAACTCCAGATTGACGCTATTGGATTTACATGTGCAGGAAAACAAGAGAGAGAAACAAGACATTTATTTCAAATTCTTTGTAAAACTTTACAAACAGGTTGTATTTTTCATTAGTAGAGCAAATGCATTAGGTATCATGAACTAACAATGAACAACATGTTTTTACAGCATTTATTCATCTTTATTAATGTTCATTTATGACATTGTTAGTTCAGAATGCATTAACAAATGTTTAAATATACAACTTTTCATTTTTAAATGTTTGTGTTGAAATGAACCAAGATTAATAAGAGCTGTAAAAGTATTGCTCATTGTAAGTTCATGTTAACTATTGTATTTAACGAATGTTAGCGAATACAACCTCACTTTAAAGTGTTACCAAATTATTGTAGCTCTTTTAAAGTGTGTTACTAAATCATTTTTGCTCTTATTTTTAAAGAGTACATGCTTATTGTCATTATGTACTGCGTTTTGTTGTCCTGTATTAGGAGTAGATATTGCACATTGCACGTTGTTTCTTTAATCTATACACTATATATCACAATTTTACAATATAGCAATCACAACAATACCACAATTTACTCTGATCATGTGGTCTATTCTATTTCAGGTAATCCGTTCATTGCTGTTCATCATTTATAGTAAAATGGTAATAAACAAATCATGTAACATGATTTACATGTAAAATGTTCTAGTTTCTCCCAGTGTATGCCAGACCTGTCACATGTCTTGTCTTGCCATGTTTGTATGTTTATGTTATATCCATGCCTTTGTAAAATAAATACATTCTGTAAAAATTTATATTATTAAACTGAGATAAAGATCTGTTGTTTTATATAAATCAGTGGTTCTCAACCCGGGGGGCTGGGCACACTAGGGGGTTTTAAGATGACTGATAAACTATAATAAGCTATAACATAATAATATTACTTAATCTTGATCTAAAATAAAGAGGAAAAAATAAGAAAATGCTAAAAGATCAAGACATACAAGTGAACTTCTCCTCTTTCCTCCCCAATTTGGAATGCCCAATTTCCAATAAGCTTGTCCTTGTGGTGGCATAGTGACTCAATCCGGGTGGCGGAGGACAAATCTCAGTTGCCTCCACGTCTGAGACCGTCAATCATCACATCTTATCACGTGGCTTGCTGTGCGCATTGCTGCGGACATGTAATGCATGAGAAGGCTTCATGCTATTCTACGTGGCATTCACGCACAACTCACCACATGCCCTATTGAGAGCGACAACCAAATTATAGCGATCACGAGGAGGTTACCCCACATGATTCTACCCTCCCTAGAAACCGGGCCAATATGGTTGCTTAGGAGTCCTGACTGGAGTCACTCAGCACGCCCTGGATTCAAACTCGCAACTCCAGGTGTGATAGTCAGCGTCAATACTCGCTGACTATCCAAGTGAACTGACATTTTACTTTTAAATAAACACTTCCATTCAACAGCTGTTTATATTGAAGAATATACTGTTCTTGAAACTTATGGAATTACAAAATGAATCATAAGATTTTTACAGGCTGAAAACGTTTTATATTCAGTAAGAACTCATTTAGCTGATGCATTTATCCAAAGTGACATAGAGATGTTCAAGTATTAAATGTTCAGTCCTCCTGGAGTAACCTGCGATTACGTGTTGTGCACAATGATAGTTCATGGCTCGCTTCTTTATTGTCTTGTGTATTTTAAGTTGCACTCAGTAATTTTCAAAGGAGCTTTACAGAATATCATACTGTAATATCTTAAATGTCTGAAAGCCCCCAATTAACAACTTTATAAAAAAATAATGCCTTAATGTTTTTGTCTTTAAGTCTTTAAAATTTGCTATTAAAATAAAAAATTTGCACCTTAGATTAAAACTCTAGTCATTAAGTAGCTGCTTAAATTTATATAATGCTTGACTGCCACATGGGGGCCACCATATTTAGATCACATGACCAGCCAAATACTACTTAATTTATCTTGGTAACCCCTGTATTATCAAACACTTTTGCTCATGAAATAAATAAATCATGGCTGACCGAAAATAGCTAATTCTTTAATTGTAGCAATAACCTAAACTAATGCTTTCGCATGATGCTTTATCCATGCAGCTGGGTGTTAGTGTATGGCAAAATTGCCAACACAATAACATAAACAAAAACATTACTGAGTACATCTTTAACATTGTTAAAAATGTGTGCACCTGTTGGCTGGCTGATAGACGCCACATCCTAGGTTGATTGAAAACTGCACCACGTGAGTGTTTGCACCAGGAAGCACAGGTAGCAGCTGCAGGAAGTCCACAGCCCAAACATGCCGGCTGGCTCCACCATGAAACTTCTGCTCTAGACAAAACTGAGTGGCTGGAGCCTGGAGCTCTGTGGGCAAACCAACTGATACCACTGTAGGAGTCTGGAGGAGAGAGGCAAAAGATACTGGATGTAGGGTGGATGCAGATGTAAAGTTTGAGTGAAGGTGACCTATTCAATGTAGACTGACAAAGAGGCAAAATAAAGAGGTCGAGGTAGAACTCAGAACATTACAGGAGGTAAGTAGACTGGTTAAGCTCTATACCCTGTAGGCTGAATATGGAAGTATGTCCAGAATCACATGGTCTTTTCTGCCCTCGGACAAGCCAAAAAGGATTACATTATTCTTGTTGGATTCTCCAGGGTCGCACCCACTACCACCTGCAATGCATCGAAAGAGACCATATATCAGACATAAATGTCAAAGTAAAAAAAATTTGCAGGTTTCAGAGAAAGACATACCCATGGTGAAGTGGAATCGCAGGTTGCCATAGAAGGTGGTGTTCAAGTATGGAGTACACACCCTCCTCTCTCCATCTCTGAGGAAGACTAGAGCCAAGCCTGACTCAACCTCCCCACACTGAGCTCCATATACAGCACCCTCAATGTCCCATCTACAACAGTAGATTGAAACTTAGTGAGAAAATCACTTACAACTACATACAAAATACTTAAAACATTTAATAAGTCAAATCAGTTAACCTAAAAATCATGAATTATTTAACATTATTACAGCCCTAACACATTTCGGAATAGTAATGTTATTATATTGGATTTGACAAGTTAGCAGGTTTAGAATTGCCGGATTGCTTATCTGCTTATACTGCTGTTGCTGGAGAGCAAGTACAAAGACTCACTACTACTAAACAAACAGACATACTGCATCAAGCATGTAAGACATGCCGCTACTGTACAATTAGACATACATGCAAACCAGTGGTGCTGGGGTGGAAAAAGAAAAACTTTTGCAGCGCACTGTAGTGAAACCAACGTCCCTGCAAACAACTGAGGCAATTTAAATGCTAGACAAAAGTGAGCGCACAAGTTTACAAATTCAAAGGACCTATCAACAAGCACCATGTAGTGTCAGAACTTGAAACTTAATTTCATTTTTGTTATCTCTTGCATTTATTTATAGGATAGTTTAGAGAAGACAGGAAAGAGAGGAGGAACAGGATCAGGAAATGTCCCAGGTAAGACTTGAACCTTTGTCCTTATATTTTGTAAGCATAGGCCCGTTGCCATATACAAAGTTCTTATTTTGTATAAAGCTGCTAAAGCCAGAAGGATGGAAAAATCTAAAATTGTGTCCCACGCAATGTACAACTCCTGTAAGGCTTTTACCTTCTTTTATTATTCACTGAATGGCAACAATTGATCCACCTATACTGTAAGTTACTTGACCACTAGGCACAAAGGAGGGAAGAGATTATATTGAGAGCAGAAATTTATCAAATTTGATCAATCAAAAACTAGGTGACTATGATTTTGACAAGTAGGATGTGTTCCTAGAACATTCAAACATAATCCTCAATCTATCACAGATTCTAACCTTAAACAACCCAAAAATCAGAGGGACCATAAAATCTGATTTGTAAATATGAATGCTGTCCAAGGACCAACAAAGTGAATTGTAATCTATAAGCACGTCTTAATTCCCTCCCTACCCATGATTTCAGTGATCTCATAGACCCACCGGCATAGCATGCATGAAAATCAACCTTTCCAGGGGTTTCAAAGGTTTTATGACCATCTGACTGTATTCAGTTCCAAACTGCAAAGCTTGAGCAATTGATGAGTCTACATGGTTTAGTCATGACAACTCTCAGAATATGTTTAAAGTACAGTTAAAATGGATATGACAAGTAAGTATGTTTGGTCTTTGCGGACTATATCAGCTTTCTATAGAGCAAGTACAAAGTCTTGCAACTGCTAAACACACAAACATGCTGTGTCAAGAATATAAGACATGCTGCTGCAGTATTACATACATAAGGTATACTAAATCAAGCATGCAAGACATGTTTCTGCTGCACAATTAGAAATACATACAATCCCCATGAAGCAGATCTAGTCATGTGGCAGTGGGGAGGAAGACTGTTTCAGAGCGGAACTCTTGTAGTGCACAGCAGTTAAACCATCTTCACTGCAACAAACTGAAGCAATTTAAATGCTTGCACCATACAAGCTGATTGGCTAAAATATTACATGTTCTAAAGAACCATCACGTTGTGCCATGAAGATTTTTTAATGACTGAAATGAAAAAGTGCCAAATATTTGCATGTGCTGCATGTGATGGTTTAGCTAACAATTCACTAAAATTATGCAGATCAGGCAATGGCGCAAACACGCCCACAAAATCGCCACCATATGCGCAGTTACAATCTTACAGGCCAATTCATAGTGCCATAAAGGGCCGGATGCAGCAGACTACCTGTCACATCCACACCGGACTCCCACTCTCACTCCACACTCCGCTCTCTCTCCCAGGACTATTAATCACCCACACCTGATCCCAATTCATCTCACCTCACCGCTATAAATACTCACCCCTGCCACTTCATCCTTGTCTAGTCTCCGCAAGGAAATCAAAGACTCACCTGCTCATCTGACTTTCCATGTGAAGCTAAACTCTCACCCTTGAATCCCATGGCCACGATCTTCCAAAGCACCTTTCATCATCTTTCAACTTCCAGCATTGATTATCCATCTGTGTTCTCCCTGTGAACACCAACTCCGTGATTACCAAGCTAAGTTTACAACTCCTCGCATTACTGCCTGCTACCAAATCTGTGTTTTCAAAAAAGCTCCCGCATCTGGGTTTAATCAGTCATCTGTGTCTGTGTATATCGACTCATTGGTGAATCAACTGAGGTAAACATTGCTCACCGCTATAGCCAATAACATCCCGGTAACATCTCAACACGAACCTTCTCAGGATCACCGACTGTAGCGGGTTCCTTTTGCAATGTTCCTTGTCCATGGAGATGTAGCCAGGTAGATTCATCACAGAACGATCAAAGGTTGCATATCTGATATTACTACTCTCTGGACGAGCTCTGCAGTTGGCAACCACATTATGGAATCAAAATGGCCATGTGATCCAGACCTACAGTGCATTTGTTGCACAATTTAAGGAGGTTTTCGGATGCCCTATCAGGTTCATGAACAGCTGTCCAAGGCAGACGACAAGTCTCCGATTACGGCCTCCAGTTTCGGACCCTGGTGGCTGCCAGTGGGTGGAATGAACCAGCTCTCCTCACCACCTATCGTCAGGGACTGGAACTGGCTCTCTGACTTCAGCTCTCCGCTTACGATGACAATATGGGGCTGAACATTTTATCCAACTCTCCATCCGTGAGGCTATTTGGATATATAGCCTTGTTGAGGGTACCACCGTGACCCATTCTCCACCCAGTCCAGTACCTTCTGTCCGTCACACTGGGCCTTCGGAGGAACCCATGCAGGTAGATTCTTCTCTTCTGAATGACAACGCCGCATTCAAGTCCACCTCTGCCTTTACTGTGGTGCCGCAGGCCATCACATCGCTGAATGCCCAATCCGCCCTCCTAGACTCGTGGTGAGTTCAGCCACCACCACTCTTACCATCTACTCACCCTTGAGCACCACAGTGACCTCTGAAACCTTCTCCTTCACAGTCTCCACCCTCCTCAACTCCAGTGTGGCAGCCAATTTCATCTCACGGGCACTCTGCAGGCAGCTCCACCTCCATTTAACCAGTTTCCCCAATGCGTACCCAATCCACTCCATCATAGGCCAACCCTTGGGGAAGGGATTTGTTACTCATCAGACAGCTCTCATTTACCTGCGCGTGGGTGCAACCCACCTCGCCCTGGTATTGGATTGTGCGACTTCCGACATCATCCTCGGCCATCCCTGGCTGGTTCAGCATTCCCCTGTGTTATCTTGGATGTCAGGTGAGGTGCTGTCCTGGAGTCCAAACTGCTTTCACGAGTGTCTTATCCTCAGTTGAGGAACACAGTTCCATCCAAGGGCCCAACTCCTGCCCAAGTCTTGGCAACCTCCTTAGAGAGTCCCCTACACAACTGCCAGATTTGCATTCTCCAGGCGAACTCCGAGCTCCAGGATGTCTTCAAACCTCAGCTAGCCTCTCAACTCCCTCCTCACTGACCTTGGGACTGTGCCATCGACCTGCTTCCCAGTGTCCCACTGCTCAGGGGAAGAGTCTACCCCCTGTCACTACCCGAGCAGAAGGCAATAGAGGAGTATGTTGAAAAAGCCCTGTCCCAAGGGTATATACATCCATCAACCTCCCATGCCGCTTCCAGCTTCTTCTTCGTGGCCAAGAAGGACAGAGGACTATGACCCTGCACAGATTACTGTGCCCTCATCAGTGTCACCATCAAATATTGCTATCCCCTTCTCTTGGTTCCGGCCACCCTGGAATTGCTTAGAGGAGCAAATGTGTTCACTAAACTGGACCTGCGCAGTGCTTACAACCTTATCAGGATACGGAAGTGGGATGAGTGGAAGACTGCCTTCGTCAAGCCTAGAGGGCATTATGAATACCGGGTGATGCCGTATGGCCTGGCCAACACCTCCTCCGTATTCCAAAGTTTCATGAATGAGATGTTCAGGGAATTTCTCCAACACTTTGTGAACACATACATAGACAACATTCTCATCTTCTGCCGAAACCTCCCTAAACATATCCGTTATGTAACGCAGGTTTTACAGAAGCGAACACCGTTTGCTCCTCAAATCAGAGAAGTGCCCTTTCCATCAAACTTCTGTCCAAATCCTGGGTTACAACATCGGCCCAGAGGGAGTGGAGATAGACCAAGGGAAGGTTCAGGCAGACCAGTCTTGGCCACCTCCGACCACGATTAAGGAACTACAATGCTTCCTCGGATTCACTAACTTCTACCACCAGTTAATCCGGAATTACAGCACAATTGCCGCACCCCTTACTTCACTCCTCCGTTCTAAGCCAAGCACCTGTCCTGGTCTACGTCCGCCTTTTGCTGGTCCCCATGAAAGCCCTTTCCACTGCTCTGGAGACCGCGGATGCCCTGTTCCATCACATTTTCTGGAACTTCGGCTTACTGGAGGACATCGTTTCGGATCGCGGTCCCAAATTCACATCTAGAATGTGGAAGGCCTTCTTTTCCCTCCTAGGTGTTTCAGTAAGCTTCTCTTCTGGATATCACCCCCAGACCAATGGAAAAACTTAATTAAATATTTAGGATATTGGATGCTTCCTTTGAACCTACTGCCACCACAACCAGCGTGGCTGGAACCAGGACCTCCCCTGGGGAGCTCCAAAGAGCTGTCAGACGCCATAAAGATCAGGTGGCCATTCGACGCTCCACTCCACCACCATATCAACCAGGACAGAAGGTCTGGCTGTCCACGCAGGACATCAAACTCTGACTACCCTGCAAAAAGCTAAGTCCCTGATACATAGGTCCCTTCACTATTTCACACCAGATAAACCCAGTCACATACCAACTCCAACTCCCCACACATTACCGTATCTCACTCCACACACCGCTCTCTCTCCCGGACTATTAATCACCTACATCTGATCCCAATTAATCTCAAAACACCTCACTGCAATAATTACTCACCCCCACCACTTCATCCTTGTCTAGTCTCTGCAAGGAAAACATAGACTAACCTGCTCATCTGACTTTCCACGTGAAGCTAAACACTCACCCTTGAATCCCGTGTTCACTATCTTCCAAAGCACCATCATCGTCCTTCAATATCCAGCATTGACGATCCATCTGTGTTCTCACTGTGAACACCAACTCCGTGATTACCAAGCTAAGTGCACAACTCTTTGCTTTACTGCCTGCTACCAAATCTGTGTTTGTATCAATAAAGCTCCTGCATCTGGGTTTAACCAATCATCTGTGTCTGTGTATATCTGACACCCTCTGCTGGGACTCCAGAGCATCGCCCCACTACTGAGATCCATACACCTGAATCATCTCTGTAACATGCAGAAAGTGCGCTTGACAACACTGCACTGCACATCTGGATATATGCCAGGTTATAATGCTCTTCTCCATTTTGATGAATACTGCTGATATGATTGATAGAAGGTGTATACAAACATCTCGAGATGCAGCTCATTTTCAGCACTGATTGTGTCTGCTTAAACTAGATTGCTGGCATATTTAGCATATTAAACACATGGCTTTGGTTGCATGTATAAATGTGAATTCACATGTTTTGTTTTACATGCACATTCATTTTATATTGCACCATACTGTATACTTTCTTTATCTATGTTAGTATGTGCTGTGCATCTGGTAGAAGAAAAAAAATCTCAAGTATCTCAAATGAAGCAAGCTAATTTTGGCATGTTGCTTGTAATGTTACTGTCTAATTTTTCTAAAGAGTAGCTTTCAGCTTAGTTTAACTAATTTGTGAAATCTTTTACTTTTCTCGGGTGCAAAAAAAAAAAAAAAAAAAATATATATATATATATATATATATATATATATATATATATATATCTTTGTAAACAGAATCTTCATCTATAAAATAGATATCGAAATTTTTAATTCAGTTGAGTTTTCGCCCAT
This sequence comes from Xyrauchen texanus, assembly GCF_025860055.1. Taxonomy (NCBI): domain Eukaryota; kingdom Metazoa; phylum Chordata; class Actinopteri; order Cypriniformes; family Catostomidae; genus Xyrauchen; species Xyrauchen texanus. Next base: position 1,290,148 of record NC_068304.1, read on the forward strand.
AAAAGCTATTGGGAATTAACATCTTGACATTATTTTTTTATATCATAAAGGACAACTTGACTGTTGATTATTAACTTGAGTTCACTAATGAAGCAAGGGTGGTAACACCAGTGACAAATTCTCTTAAAAGATGAATTTTCCTAGGATGGTGTTAATAGCATCATATATATATATATATGAATACAAATATTTCACATGAATATTAAACAGTGTTACACCAATGCAGTGTTACAGCAGCCACTTCCTCCTTTGAAATTTGACCTTAGATATTCTTCATAACATTTTGTACTGTAGTTTTAACACCAATGACATTATATCAATAGGGAATTTTTTTTTTTTAAGTTATTGAAATTATTATTACTTCTTTTGTTTTGCTTTTTTGCACTTGTGTTAGTCTTTGCACTAATGCTTAACCCAAGAAAACAAAAGGACTAGTGTTTATTCAGGCAATTGACAAATTAAAATATTTTTTGAAAATAATTTTCTAAAAGGAAAAAAAATAAAAATAAAATAAAAATAAATATATATATATGCCCACATTCCCAGATGAATTATGTCTGTAAATGTATTACTCACCTGAATACCACACTTTATTAACAACATTTCTTCATCAAATGCAGTATACTCAGGTTTTGTCTTGTACAGCTGCTATCTCAGTCTCACTAAGTCATCTACTCATAGTTTGCAATTAATGCTTATTCAAAAGTTCCACGTATAAAGTAGAGATATCTACTCTATATACTCCCTTAACCCTTACACTGTTTTCTGGATGCTGCTTCATTGACAGGAACATTTCCTAAAACTTTGTACATCAGGTTTAATTCTATGAGGACATTTTTCACCCCAAAATTCTTGACAACAGCAAAACTTTGGCACATGCAATAAATTATCTTTAACAACACTGGTCACTCTAAGGCAGTGTTGCTTTTGTCACCAAAATTACTGACACAAATGTTAATTGACAAAGGATTTTTTGATTTCGTCAATGAAGATGACATGAAAAATACACATGACGATAATGAAAGGACTTTAATTAAAACATACTGTTGACAAAATAATACTGCAATAAATTAATAATGTAATAACATTTATTTATTTGTTTATTTATTTTTAAGAAAGAAAACCTAAAAAGTACAAATTCAAATAACCTATTCATAGTATGCACTGAACACCAGTACAATGAACTTTACTAACGAGTTAAATACCTCACTCAAACACATCCAATATACAGTAAGTGAAATTCATCAGCAATATCACAACATACATGTCCTACAACTTAAACAGCCCATAAACAGTCAAACTAGGTTATGTGCTAGTCAGAATGCTTAACTTGAATTGTGAATATGCATTTTGTCTTAAAAACACAACACTTGTATCTAAACATGAGGAATTCACAAAAAAGTAACATTAAAAAGTAGCTAATACTTCAGTATATTTATTATTTGCTGTTATTTCAGGAGCTCAGGGTTTCAGAACTAGTCTTCTCATGTTGTTTAATCTGACATACAGTATTAAACATATTGATCTTTTATATTTTGAATTAAAAAAGATTTTGAATCCATGTTTAAATAATTGTAAATATCGTATACCTTTTTCCAAAATGAAATGAACTGCTCGCCATGATGTTGCTTACCCACTAGGTGGACTCTCAAAGTCTTCCTCCCAGTAACTACGTCCTTCTTCACGGTGGAGGTCTACATCTCGTGTGGAGGCAAAACTGTGCTCAAATCCCTCTCCGCCATGAAAGTACAAGGAGTTGCCCTCTGATTGACAAGCATGCTGTTGAATGAATCAAAAACAAGTGTTTCTAAAGTGTTACCAGTGTTTCTGACAATATTGCATTCTCTCCATGCTGCATGAATAAAGTGCAGCAGGTCAGGGAATTCATTCTGATGTCCTCACTGATGTTACATACAATGGTTAAGTGAACAGTCTGATAATGTGTAGCAGGGTTGTTAAATGTCTCAATCAAAGCTTTGACCTTGCGTTTTGCACATATGCTTTGACATGTTGAGCATGTGCTCTGACCTTGACATATAGGCGACACTCGTTATAATTACATTTATAAGCCCTGGCTGTATAGATGAAAATTCAGGGACATCACACCACAGGCAACCACGATTTTGAGCTGCAGCTTTCAGTGGTGGATATGAGCAGTGCTGCAGTTTTAATCTAATAATGCATGTTTATCTTAATACAATTTATTATAAAGGGATTTACTGTGAAGACATATACAGAGGTTCAATTATAAACAGTTTTAACCTGTTTCAATACTCTTTACATGCTAACCGCAATTCTAAAGCCGCGACATATACAAATGAAAACTACCATTTGACATGCATTATGCATCTTTGCTGCTTAATTTAATTATCCACATACAGTAAATAACATTTGGCTTAATGATTTTTTTTTTTTTTTTTGACAAACAGCACTTTTGGGGCACTTTCAGCTCAATTTAAAAGAAACGGCCACTGAAAGCAGTTATTTTCTTGGGTGCCAAGAGAACCTGGAAGTGCTGCAGCTTAGAGTGTTCGTTTGTAAACTGTAACTTCATCTATAAAATGCTGTATCACAGTGTTTGATCATGTGACCTTTACTGTAGCTCCTGGGAAGAAGAGCCAGTTGGCCGTATCTAGAGGGTCGAGGTTGTCCTCCAGCAGAGGGGGCCGGTTAGCTGTGTTCACCACCAGTATGTTATCAAGCCCCCAGCAGGACTCATAACCATCGGGGCCCACAGGTGACTCTTGACTCCAGCGCAGATGCACCGCATCCCCTTTACAGCCCGGAGGCAAAGGCAAGAGATGCACCACTGTGCTGCTGTTAGTGGGAGCCCTGGAAAACCAGACCAACTACATCATCACATATACAAGCAAAACAATTTTGTTATGAAATAAAAATAACAGCAATCAAGCAAATTCAAATGAAGATGACTTTAAGGAATTAATGATGAATTGACATGAAAAACTGAATTGAATCTTCACAATGCACATTATCAGTGGGCTGGTAAAACAATAAGAATTCAGCAAGTTAACGAACCTGATCTTTTCCAGGGTGATCCAGTCATCAGAGCTGTTCACACCGCAGGAGATGATTATACTGGGATCTGAATAACTGAACCGACAGGAACCAGATCCTGAACAAGGAAAAGAAGCACACAAATGCACCTCACGCGAGCAATATGAGCAACATTCCTATTTTAAAGGCACAACTTGATGGAGTTCATCAGCTTATAGGACAATTATATGCATCTGTTCATGTGTTACTCACCCAAAGCAAACTGCAACACTGAGGCTGTGGTCGTGTTGAGAGCCACTGTAGTCTAAAAGAGATGGAGGACAAATCTGTCATTAAGTCATCTGTAAATAGAAATTCAACTGTAGTTTCTCCAAGACATATTTTTTTCCAGTTGCACCCAGTTTATAAAAGATAATGACCATTTCTCTCTGTCCAAAGGGCTCACAAAATGTCACTGCTTTCCCATGCATCAATGCACCGCACTGCTCGCCCACCTCACAGTTACTACAGTCTGACCTGTGAGACAGTGACACAGTTCCCAAATATAAACAGGAGAGTAACTTTCAGTATGGCTTTTATTATGTTATGTTTTAGATTCTATTAGCATATTAGACTTCCTATAGTAGAATGGTGGCACCCAAGAAGTTTAACACACATAGAAAAACAAATGAATATATTGAAGAACCCACCAGATATTGATATTAAGCTCTTCTTGCGTGTTATATTCAAAATCCTCACGAAGAACAGCATGGTCACCATGAACCACAGCTTCACCCAGCAGAAAAAGACAATGCAGTGATCAGAGAAACAGGAAATTAATTCAACAGGTACTTTGGTGAGTAAAATCACTATGTCTGGGCGCTGGCAGAGAATTGGCAAGAGTTGATGGTTTTACTCACCTAGACTTGGACGCAAAGGAGACTCTGTAGGTGCTACAACAGAGAGGATGGAAAAATAAGATCACATAGAAAGTTGCATTGGCATGTTATAATACTGACTATATGCTCTTGAAAAAAATAACTTATTATCTACATTAGAACTTTTTATCTACATTTCTAAATATTTGCACAGGATTTTCCAGTTCTGTCAATGTAATATTAATGCCAACTGTATGTATAATGAGTACAGTATGACTTCATACCTGCATTAAAAAAAAAAAATCATAATAATTAGGGTATCAATAGGGTAATAATTAGGGTATGTCATTTTGTGTTCATGGCCATATTGTGTATTACATACATTTAATTAGGTGTATGTTTTTTTTTTTTATTTGTTGTTGATGTTGAGTCATGTGACATGAATTACCATGTGACTTGTAATTTGTTACAATATAATATGTTAGACATGTTACTATTTAGAATCCAGTTTCTGAGAACTTTCTGGGTGCGTGTGCAGGCTATTTACTGTATGTATTTTTGTCTGATTAAAAACCTTACACCAAAATAGTAGCTTCATTAACATAGTTATACAAGGCAGAATAATTGGACATTTTCAGAGAGTATATACATTTTTTATTTTCAAAATTTCCTTGCAAATGCAGTGAACAATGGACATTTAAACAGCTTTTACCTTAATCAATTTCCATTCACATCATCACTCAAGAAACCCACTCTCACCACTAAGCCATGCAGGACTACCTCCATGCTAGTGGGGAGGGCTTATCAAGCGGCAGGTCAGGCTGGTGCTGCACTGCACACCATGGCCGTGTTACAGGCGTACCAGGCTGACCTACTGAAAGAATACGGTTATCTCCAGATTCCAGGAGGCGAAAAGCCACGAGGAAGCCTTCGGGGAGTTTTTTCCTCGCCGCACTCAGGGTGGCGGGGCTGTCGGCCACCAAGTCCCGCCCCGACTCTGCTAGGCAGAGCGTGACGAGTCGTGCTCCCCCTCGTAAAGACTGGGGACAGGGGGTGGTTCCTCTCGGGATGGGGCGTGTGTACCATCCAATTCGGCCCTCCCGATACCCTCACGAAACAACTTCACTCCTGCCGCCTTTGGTGTTTCGGGTGACAGAGGATTCCAACAAATAGTTGGTTGTACCGTTGCTTCCTGCCTTTATCCAGGACATGGAACACTCGATGTCCCCTCTACAGGAAGTGTCGAAATTGATACCCATCTCAGAGAATCTGGCAGCGTGGAAACTTCTGCCAGGCATTTCTATGTGGGTTCTGAACACAGTAGAAAGAGGCTACAGAATTAAATTCGCTCGCCGCCCTCCACGTTTCAACGGCATGGTTCCCACTACCGTGAAACCAGAGCAGACACGTCTGATGTGGAAAGAGCTGCAAAATCTCTTGGTGAAAGGGGCCATGAACGTGTTCCCCTTCCAGAGAAAGAGTCAGGCTAATACAGCAGATACTTCCTGGTCCCCAAGAAGGGGGGAGGTTTGCGTCCGATTTTAGATCTTTGAGGCTTGAACCGCTCAGTCAGGGTGTTCAAGTTCAAGATGCTAACTGTCAAGACGGTCCTGTCTCAGATCCAACATTACAATTGGCTGATCACGATCGATCTCACAGGAAGTTCCTGAGGTTCGCTTTCGGGGACGAAGCCTTCCAGTATCGGGTTCTTCCCTTCGGCCTAGCCCTATCACCCCACTCATTCACGAAATGCATGGATGCAGCACTGGCTCCTTCTAGACTCCGGGGCATCGGCATTCTGAATTACATAGACGACTGGCTGATCTTAGTGCAGCTCCAAGAACTGGCAGTTCACCACAGGGATATTGTCTTAGCTCATCTGGTTTCTCCGGGTCTGAGACTCAATGTCAAAGAGCGTTCTCTCTCCCACCTGGGGAATCACCTATCTGGGGGTTAAATGGAATGCGATCATGATGCGGGCACAGTTGTCTCCCGCTTGTATCACGTCTGTTCAGAACACCCTGAGCAAACTCAGGCTAGGTCAAGGTTGCACTGTTCACCAGTATCAACAAATACTAGGTCTCATGGTGTCTGCATCCATGGTGATCCCTTTGGGCCTGCTCCATATGAGACCATTTCAGCTGTGGCTAAAAGCCAGGGAATTTCATCCAAGGGCCAGTCCCCTAGAGCTAATAAGGTTTACGCGCCGCATGCTTCGTTCCCTTGCTATGTGGTTCAGACCCCGGTTTCTTACCTTGGGTCCCACTCTAGGTGCGTCTTGTCGTCGCAGGCTGCTAACGACAGACGCCTCCCAGACGAGCTGGGTAGCGGCCTTAAGTGGTCGTACAGCTCAAGGGGATGGGAGGGTCGTCAGCTCGGTTGTCACAGTAACTGTCACGAGTTGATGGCAGTATTTCTGGCCCTGAAATACTTCCTCCAGAGGCTACCATGTCTTGGTGCGGGTGAGCAATACAGCGGTAGTCTCTTACATAAACCATCAAGGAGGTCCACGTTCACGTCAGCTAAATTTCTGGCACTTCGGATTCTCCTTGGGGCCCAGGGCAAGCCCCTGTCACTCAGGGCAGTTTATATCCCTGGATGCCCGTATGTGGGAGCAGATTTACTGTCCAGACAGAAAATAACGATGGGTGAGTGGAAACTCCACCCCTAGGTAGTGGAACAAATCTGGGTGAGATTTTACAGGGTAGAAGAGGACCTCTTCGCCTCTATGAACAGCGCAATGTCTCCTCTACTTCTCCCTGAGTCACCCAGCCCTCCTGGGTCTGGACGTGATGGCGCATACATGGCCCTGAATGCGTCTGTATGCGTTTTTCCCTGGTTTCTCTGCTCCCGGAAGTCTTGGCCAAGGTTCACCAGCAAAGGTCTTGCCTCTTACTGATAGCGCCGCGCTGAACAGGGTGTGGTTCTTGGAGCTAATATCTCTCCTCGACGGCTCGCCTTGGGCGATTCCGGACAGGAGGGACCTCCTGTCTCAGGTGCAGGGGACGATATTTCATCCCCGGCCCGAATTGTGGAAACTTCATGTTTGGCCCCTGAAGGGTACCCACTGAGGGACACAGGGCTGTCACCTGAGGTTATCGAGACCATTCTTAGTGCTAGGGCTCCCTCTACCAGAAGAATCTACACCAATAAATGGGGTGTCTTCGAAAAGTGGTGCTGTTCACATGGTGCCGATCCAGTTAACTGCCAAATTGTTTCAGTTCTGCACTTTCTGCAGGAAAAACTGTCAGCAGGCATATGCCCCGCTATCCTCGGGGTTTATGTGGCCGCCATTTCGGCTCGCCACGCCTTGATGGACGGGGTGCCTTTGGGGAGTCCTGTTAGGACCAGAACTCCTTCAAGGGACTTAGCAATAGTCCTGGAGGGTCTGGTTGAGACCCCCTTTGAACCTCTAGAGTCAGCGTCTGACAGACTTCTGACTCTCAAGATTGTCTTTCTTATGGCGATTACCTCTCTTAAGAGGATTGGGGATCTACAGGCTCTGTCTGTTTTGCCGGCCTGTTTAGAATTTGCCCCAGGTATGGCCAAAGCTATTCTGCATCCTCATCCTGAATACCTTCCTAAGGTGCCTTTTTCGACACTACATCCTGTCACTCTGGAAGCCTTCTGCATCCGCCGTTTTTAACGCCGGAGCAGGAAAGTCTTCATGGACCCTGCTCAGTCCATGCCCTTCAGACTTATGTCCACCGCACTAGCCAGTGGCGTAAGTAAGGGCAATTATTTGTCTGCTATGGGGGCCGCAACAGGGGGGCGGCCGCTACCAAGCAGACTATGTCACATTGGGTGAGGGATGCTATTGCCCTGGCCTATGAGGCGCGCGGTCAAGCTTCGCCAGTAGGTGTCAGGGCTCACTCCACCAGAGGGGTCGCCTCCTCTAAAGCCTTGGCTAGAGGGGTCCCTCTGCAGCAGGTTTGTGATGCGGCAGGCTGGTCCTCTCCGCACACATTCATCAGATTTTATAGTTTGGATGTTCATGCTACTCCGGGCTCTTACGTCCTTGAGTCGACATCTCAAGCTCATGCCTGAACAAGTTTGTGACACGGCAGGCTGGTCCTCTCCACACACATTCATCAGTTTTTATGACAGGCTCATGCCTGAACAAGTTCATGATGCGGCAGGCTGGTCCTCTCCGCACACGTTCATCGACCTTTATGGGTTAGATGTTTTTGCTACTACGAACTCTTACGTCCTTGAGTCGACATCTCAAGCTCATGTCTGAGACTTCTCAAGTTCTCGTGAGCACACTTCACAACCGTAGGGGTCCAGACGGCCCCAGTGCGGTGGCGTGGGTATTGTGTTCCCAAAAGCACTTAGCAAAGTGCAACATCATAGTGAAGCTTTTTGTAAAGGGAACGTCTCGGGTTACATGTGTAGTGAACCCTTGTTCCCTGAAAAAAGCGGAACGAGATGCTGCGCTTCTTTGCCGCACTAGGACGTCCCAGAACTGCTCTTCAGAAAAAGATATCTGACGACACGCTGGTAATGCGTCTATTTATAGCCTGGCCACAGGTGCATCTAATGATCTCACCAGCCGAGGCTATAAATTCCGATCATTGTTCATTGACGTATTACACACATATTCACAGCTGGTCACAATGCAGGATTGTTCCCAAAAGCGCTTAGCAAAGCGCAGCATCTCGTTCCGCTTTTTTCAGGGAACAAGGGTTACACATATAACCCGAGATGTTTCCCTTGTCATGTGATTTCATGTTCCCTCCATGTTCATGTGTCTTGCTCTCATTGGTTCCTTTATTTATTAGTCTTGTCTTGTTATTGGTTCATGTTTAATAGTCTTGTTATCTTGTTTATAGTTCTGTCTGTTCATTGGTTGTCTTGTTACCCATGTCATGTATTTAAGCCCTCATGTTTACCATTGTCCTTGTCTAGTATTGATGTATATGAATGCAACTTTGTTCTTTTGTTTATGTCAAGTCAAGTTCAAGTTTATGTTTAGTTCACGTTTATAGTTAGGGTTTTTGGATTTCACGTTTTGTTTAAATAAATTGCACTTCTTCCGTCATCGTCTTCGTCCTTGCCATTGCCAGCTACATTGTTACAGAATACTAGACCAACCATTATGGACCCAGCAGTTCGGCTCCTGCATCTTCGTCAGGGGAATCAACCCCTGGAGGATTATGTTGAAGACTTTGTTGCCCTAGCCAGTCAGCTGGCTTTTAATGAGCTTGCCCACAAGGACATTTTTTGGTTCGGATTGAGTGAGCCCATCTCTCCCTTGATGCCTGGAAGTCGCAGCCACCTCAACCCGGCCCAATATATTGGCCTCGCCCTGCAGATCATTGGTTCCACATTCACTGTGGGGGAGGCAGATACTGAGCCAGAGTTCCTTGACATAGTCGCCGCCGAGCCAGAGTTCCTCGTCATGGCCACCGCCGAGCCAGACTTCCTTGTCATGGCCGCCAAGCCAGCATCCCACGTCATTACCAACGAGCCAATGTCCATGTCTGCCACAGCCAACGAGCCAACTTTGCCAGCCTCGACTGTCCCAGAGCCTGCACCGCCAACTTCGTCCTCACAGAGGAGGAGGAGGGATTTCATCTCTGAGTCTCAGCCCTTGTTCACGAACACAGAGGTCGCTCCCGAGACTCTGTTCACACCCACAACCATAGAGGTCATTCCAGAGTCTCTGTCTACATCAGAGTCAGCTCCAGGCCATGTCGCAGCCACGTCAGAGTCAGCTCCAGGCCATGTCGCAGCCGCGTCAGAGTCAGCTCCAGGCCATGTCGCAGCCGCGTCAGAGTCAGCTCCAGGCCATGTCGCAGCCACGCCAGAGCCAGCTCCAGGCCATGTCGCCGCCACGCCAGAGCCAGCTCCAGGCCATGTCGCCGCCACGCCTCAGCCTGCTCCATGCTATGTCATAGACCATGATAACTATTAGTTTTCTTGGTGCTGGCCAAGATGAGCTATATGTGTTCAGTCACTATGGAGTTCTAATCCAGCCCTGAACAGTGATTATTGGGCACTTCAAATTCCAATAACATTTTACTTAACAAATAAGGGAAATAATGAAGCAAATACATAAATGTTCTCAACAGCACGTGTGTCATTCTGTATATACTGTATATTTATCTGGAGAATATTAATTTATGTATGGGTATGTTTATTAGTTAATCTGGAAATTCATTGCAGTTCATCACCACAGATATTGAAAAGAAACAATACAAGATATGTATTCATTACTGACTTTTAACTCTTTATTTGACATTACAGGCACTCTCTAATCTCAATGAATAGTTCAGCCTGACAGAGTGAAATCCTTCCACAAGATTTACAGCTTTTCCATCTTATCTAAAGCCTCTGACACCTAACTATAATTAATCATATAAAACTTTAGACTCAAACTTTCTCCTCTGATGAAGCCTTCTTCAATATCTTCTCAACTTTACAGACATGTATAGTTAATCTGTTCTTCAACTAAACCATAATCTTCACTCAAAATATTAATCACATAACTATAAAAAAGCATGCTCTCTTTCACTTATTGATATTACTTTAAAAACTATCATGTACAGAAGAAAAAAAACACTGTGAAATTAACTAGTGACAGTGTTTGAGGTTTGTTTAGTGTGCTGCGGATGACATGTAATGGGAGTAGTCCTCTGTAGCATTAAACCACCAAAGACCAGCAGGACACTATCATGTTTGAGTCTACAAAGCAAATTTTACCAACATGATCACTGTTAACAAACTCACAATGTTTACTAACGTGTCAGACTGCATTTCAAGCACACACATACACACACAATCACACATATGCACACACGCACACACACACACACACACACACACACACACAAGCACACACACACAAGCACACACATACACACACAATCACACATATGCACACACGCACACACACACACACACACACAAGCACACACACACAAGCACACACACAAGCACTTTACAGTTGAATAATCTTGCGTGCACACTGACGGCAGAAGATCTTTGTCTCTCGTCTCATTCTCTCTCGTTCATGTCTCAAGCTCTTCCTCTTTCTGTCGTCATGCACTCATTGAGCAGACAGTCGAACTGGTCTCAGGCTTAGTTTAATCCTCCATCACTTCCTTAAGAACTTTATGTGTGCTAATGCAACCGGCTTACACTGACAGTTTAACAACTTCTAAAAGAGCCTCGCCGCAGAACATTCTCAAAGTTCTTTAATGCAAAGACGGACATTCGCATGGAAGTCAGGAATGGATGTTAGTAAGGACCAGTAAAAGCATGCTTTGGGTGTCTGAGGCATGGGTCATTATTTTAAAACAGTCCCATCATTCACATTTAGAGCATCTCTCGTCTAGAGGCCGCAGTATCTGATATCATATATTTTCCTGTGTTCTGATCATCCCCCTCTCCTCTCCTCCATCCATAACCAATCGCCCCTTGTGAGTTATATTCAGCTTTCAATAATCAATCCTCAAGGATGCGGATCCAGCGTGTCCCATAAAGAGCAAATTTATGGAGCTGCTGGAAATTACAGAGTTCTCTGGTTGCCTTCCCTCATCCCAACCTGTCACAGATATCACTCTATGATATACTGGCACCATCTCCACCCCACATACCCCTCCAGTCTCCAGTAAAGTTCTTCTCCAATCTCTCTCCTGTTTAGTATTCCTTTGTGTGTTTTTCTGTTTGTACTCTGCATAAAAAATGCCATTCGTCATTGCATTACTGCTTTTCCTCTGGCGTCTTTCTCTTTTATACAGTTTTAAAAGTTAGTAAAGCAATATCTAATCATCAACCTTTACAACTTTCTATTTTTTTGAGGAGCACAAATAGGTGATGTCGTGCATAAAGTTCACGCTGTTCTTTTCCATACAATGAAAGCATACAGTGACCAAGTGCTGTCAACCTCCAAAAAGGACAAAAAAATTACAAAACATAAGAACTGTGGATTTTTAATTTATTTACTTTAAAAAGTATATTATATACAAAACTATCCTCCCTTCAAGCATGGAGACAGCACCCGAAAGCACTGACCTGAAGGCATGGGCAAGATAAACAGTCTGACTCAGTTTATCAACACATCAGAACATTTGTTTCAGACAGGATGGGATATTTTCCAATTTTGGAAAGGAGGCAGGACATTTCTGGTGTTACTGGGAAATGCTGATCTGGGAACAGTGCAATAAAATTGTAGTAGTAACCATGGTTAATTGTGTGGTAATTATGGTTAAACTTATTTCCATGGTGAAACTAGTTACTGTAGTGAAAACATGGTTAATTTTTGTAAGGGTAAACCAAATAAAAGTCTAATCATTTTCTGTTTAGGCTCACAAATGTAAAAAAAAAAAAAAAAATTATAATAATGATGTCAATATTAAAAATAATATTTTATATTACCCCTTTTGTCCCAAGTAATTGCATAAAAATAAAATAGAAGTATCAATATTGTTATCGGTATCAACGATACTGGACTTGAAATTATTGGTATCAGATCAAAAAGAAAATGGTTGAAAAAAACAGTTCAACAAAATTAACAAAACTGAAATATGAACACTTGTTTTACCTGTAAGTTTGACCCGTGTGGAAGTTGTGTTCGCTACTATAGCAACAGTAGGCTGTCTTTTAGAATCATCATTGGTGAAATACTGTGATGGTGTATGAAAATAACTGTACGGTTGTTTTTGTTTTTAATGAAAAAACTGTATATTGTATACGTCATATACTCTAAAGTTTTATAAAATGTCCGATTGAAAATTGTAGAGCGGAGGAGGGCGGTGCTGGGCTGGAACAACGCACACCCGGTCCCCAATCAGCCTGATGGGGGCATGCAAGTGATAAAGGCGGCCGAGATGATGGTGCGAGAGAGAGAGAATTACAGGCAGCTGCTCTGTGTGTTTATGTTTGTGTGTTTTTCGTTTATTTCTTCATTAAACTATTATTTATATTGTCAAGCCGGTTCTCGCCTCCTTTCCCTTAACCCGCTTTACATTGGTGCCGAAACCCGGGAAGAAGGAGGGATGCCCATCGTGGAGTCCTCGACACTGCCGTCCACCCAGGGGAGTGCCGCTGCCATCCGCCCGATTGCCTGGATGCGGGGAACGGCCGCCGTCTGCGAGCCAGGCTGGAACAAGGCTGGAACAACGCATGCCTGGTCCCTAATCTGCCTGATGGGGGCATGCGAGGGATAAAGGCGGCTGGGCTGATGGTACGACAGAGAGAGAATTACAGGCAGCTGCTCTGTGTGTTTATGTTTGTGTGTTTTTCGTTTATTTCTTCATTAAACTATTATTTATATTGTCAAGCCGGTTCTCGCCTCCTTTCCCTTAACCCGCTTTACATTGGTGCCGAAACCCGGGAAGAAGGAGGGATGCCCATCGTGGAGTCCTCGACACTGCCGTCCACCCAGGGGAGCGCCGCTGCCATCCGCCCGATTGCCTGGATGCGGGGAACGGCCGCCGTCTGCGAGCCAGGCTGGAACAAGGCTGGAACAACGCATGCCTGGTCCCTAATCTGCCTGATGGGGGCATGCGAGGGATAAAGGCGGCTGGGCTGATGGTACGACAGAGAGAGAATTACTGGCAGCTGCTCTGTGTGTTTATGTTTGTGTGTTTTTCATTTATTTCTTCATTAAACTATTATTTATATTGTCAAGCCGGTTCTCGCTTCCTCCTTTCCCATAACCTGCTTTACAAAAATACATTAATTGAGAATAATAAACAAAACAATTCAATTAATGTTTCTGTTTTAAATATTCTGATGGTATATATTCTGTTGTAAGTAACAACCCCCAGGCACTATTTTTGATCTATGAGAATACATGCATGTTTGCTTTGACATGACAATGAGTAAATGATGACAGAATTTTACGTTTTTTTTTTCACAGACATTAATGGAATATAAAAAGTGAATATTGCATTAAACATGTTATGCTGAGTCCTACATTTAGACATAATGGTCTGAAACATTATTGGCCGTGAAATGTCTGTGCTGTGTCGTCTTTTACATTTATAAATCCCCCACCCTCTCTCTCTCAGATCTTCTCTTGAGCTGTATTTTAATCTGCTCATGTCTCATCACTGATGGAGATTCCGTCTCTATTTCTCTGTTCCATGTCTCAGATTGTTGGCCTGCTGGGATATTTATAATTCCTTTAACCTCTGAAAACTTTAAGCTCTTCAAACTTAAGATGTATTTCTTGAAAAAAAATCTGAAAGTGTAATGCTGGAACAGCATTCATGTCTTTGTAATGTGTTCTCACCAGCACACATGATCTAAACTGGTTGAACATTTAAATCAGTTTCATTCCCTATATCAGCGATGGAGAGATGTTTTAGTAAATAGAGTTTTTTATGGTGTCTAATGTTCCCCTGGCCGCCAGCAAACCAAATATTTATGACTTTCAATGTTCTCTTTAACTCATTCCTTCTTCTCATCCCTTCCTTTTTACCTCTCTGTCTCTTTTCCTCACTTTGATACTAGCTATTTACTCTTTCTGTTGCACATATTGCTTAATCAGAGCTCTGAATACCAGAACCGTCAGACACAGGAACAGTTTTTTCCCTCAGGCCATCCATCTAATGAACAATTAAATTGCCCCATTGAGCAATAATTATGTGCAATACACAGTTTAATTTTAATTTTAATTTATATTATCCAACATATCCACTTCTGCCATTACTTACATTGCTCTGTACATAATATACAGTTTTTTGTTCTTTATATAACAGATTGTATTAGATTTGCACTATATGTGTGTATGTGGGTATGTATGAAGGTGAGTGTATGTACGTATATGTATAATTATTTATTTTGTGTTCTTTTCTGTTTTTAATTACCTATGTCTTGCTGCTGTTTTTGGTATTGTTTGTATTGTTGTACACTGGAAGCTTCTGTCACCAAGTCAAATTCCTTGTATATGTAAGCATACTTGGCAATAAAGTTGATTCTGATTCTGATTCTGATCTCTGCTGCTCTGTGGGATGTTGACTGCAACCCCACACTGATTCTTGAGACATGCCCCACAACTCAATCAGCATTAGTTTTGAAAATAGCAATATTTTCACTTTAAAATGTACACAAATGTATAATTTCATTTTATTTTCTCTTTATTTATTGTAATTTCTTGCTTTATCAAGAGATAAAATCAGTTTCTGGCTTTAATGTATTAAAGCAATATTTCCAGTAAAGATATCAATTATAAAAATGCAGGTTTCAGGTCAAGACTTAAAATCAGTGTGGCATGGGGGGGCATGGTCATGTGTCGGTCTGCGGGAGAGGGAGAGTGGTAAGGCACATTACCTGGGTTGTGAGTATTGTAACACCTGTCTCTAATTATAGTGATGGTGGAGGGAGACAAGGCACGCCAGAGGGTTAGTGTGGGAGAGAGAGCGACTGGAAAGATGGGTCCAAACAATGATCGGACGCCTTCCTCGATCTATTCAAGAAAACCACTGAGGTATGGAGTTGCAAGCAGCTATATTAAAATAAGCTATTTTTAAGAATTCTTGTCCAGTACGTGATACTGTTCCAAAACTGCTAGGTACCATCAGGGCATGATGACTATCACATATAACAAGTTTCGTTTTAATAGGCCGAAGCATTGCCAAGGTACAGCCTTGAGACCTGTTAGGCATGCTCGCAATGAAATTCTCTGTTGATTGGCCAATGGTGGCTATGTATCTCAAGATATGTAACTGTGCTCATGGTCAATGATGGAAAGTCTGACAAAGACACTGCATGCAAATTTTGAAGTCAATCAGACCAATGGCTCCATAGCGAGAGCCACTTTCTCATTGTTTCCTGTTATAGCACCACCGATTGGCCATGCCCCGCAACGTTTTCTGTGTGTTCTCAGATTGAGCCCTTATATAAGTGTTTCAAATTTGTAGAAAATATCTAATTCTGTTTAAAAGAACATGCTTAGAGCAATTTTACTGGAGGGGGTTTCGTTCCAATCGAAACTTTTCAAAATGGCAACAGGCCATTAGGTGAACCATTGCAAATGGGATATCGTTGCGCTTGGCAAGCCCTCACGAACATAGCAAGACCAGTCTTTTGAAAATAGACCAACGCCATTAAAAGTAATAAGCTCACAAATTTATATAATTTAATTTTTTGGCCACTAGCTAACCCTTCAGGGCATGGTGCTGATAACATACTAAGTTTTGTAACGATATGCCAATGCATTCATAAAATACAGCATTTTAACAGCAAATTCTAAATGGTCGACGCTAAAATTGGCTGACATGGGAAAATTGGATATTGTTTGACTAAGTATATCGCACTGAATATAAAGAGATCAGGTTTGTGATTTTTGGCCAAAGCATTCAAGAGTTATAAGCCAAAATATATTTAAAAAATAATTACCAGTAGGGGGCACTGTGCCGAAACGCTGCATGTCACCTCAGAGTATGATGGGCATGACACATACCAACTTACCAAAAAACTCTGACAACTCTAATTTTACTCACAAAGCATCTGATCTCTCTAACAACCATCTTTTCCCTGACACTTTATGGCTAGAGTTTTCATCAGTTCTGAGCCAATAGAGATCGTCCTCACCTCCCTGCTCACAGAGCTGCTGAGCCAGAGCGTCCTTGAAGATGATCTGTCCTCGATGTGTCGCCGTGGCCCTGAGGGACAAGAGGACAGAGGGAGGGGGAGAAAGAGAGAAAGAAAGAATATTACAAGCCATCAAAAGGCAGAAGAAGAGTAGAGAGATAGCATGCCCATTACCTAAAAGAAGATTAAGTGCTTCCATTGGGGGTAGATTAAAGTTCTGTAGATAAGGACTGAAATCTGGCTTTTTATTTCAGTGACTGCGATCAGAAGTCAAGAGGTGAGGAGCAGGATAAGGCTTTCTGAGCTATTAGGATGTGGATATGTTAAGCAGCACTTTATTACTCCAGAACATATTTTTATGGTCTTGGTCTTGGAACTTGTCATGAACTCTGGAGCATTTGGACTCGAACAAGTAAGGACTCTGACTTTATCCTGAAAACAGTTGAGTCATATTAAAAAATACACATATGAGTGTTTCGACTTATCTGACAAACATTTATCTGACTGACAAAAATATTAGACCCATTTTATCATTGTTACATTGGCTACCTGTTAAATTCAGTATTAATTTTAAAATTCTGTTAACTACATACAAAGCTTTGAATGGTCTAGCTCTGCAGTACTTAAGTGACCTTCTACCACGCTATATTCCATCACGTTCATTACGATCGCAAAATTCTGGCAAGTTAATAGTTCCTAGAATACCAAAATCCACAAAAGGATGTAGATCCTTTGCATTAACCTCCTTGTGCCTCTCAAGAACCACAAAGTGAGCTAGGATCAGCCTGTCGTCGAGATAGTTGAGAGTGCGGATGCCCAATTTTCTTAATGGGGCAAGGGCTGCCTCTGCATCCCTCATGAAGTCACGAGGTGACAGACTGAAGTGGAGGACCTTGTACTGATATGCCTGGCCCTTGAAAGCAAACCGCAGGGAGGGTCTGTGTCGAGATAAAACCGAGACATGGAAGTATGCGTCCTTCAGGTCTACCGCCGCAAACCAATCTTGATGCTGGGCGCTCGCTAAACGCTTTATGCATTATTAAAATGCTTCAGCATCTTGAACAGGAGTCTGTGCAAAGCCCGGTTCAGAACTTGCAGGTCCAAGATTGGCCACTACCAGTTGCCTTTTTTGGGTATGATGTAGTAGGGGCTATAAAACCCCTTCTTCAACTCAGCTGGAGGAACAGGCTCTATCGGCTCTATCTATTGACTGAATAAGTGGTTGCATTCCAGCTCCTTTTATACCCGTATGTCCAGGGTAGTGGCAAGCAAATTCCACTCGCCTATTCCCATTGGCCTTTTCTCAAAGATCAGAGATGTCTGGGGCTCCTAAGGGAAACCCCTAGAGTCACTTCATCGACACAACGTTGAGTGAGTGACAGAAGGGGAACTAGCCTTATGGGGTAGTAAAGAAAGTGTTTACTACCCCATAAGCAGTGTGTTAGCAGCTGAGGCAGTCAACAATCTGAGTGCTCTCTGTAATGTATTCAGAGGAATCATTCTCCCAACTTGAAGCTTTTCAAGTAATGGAGAATAAATTGTGTGCATCTGCGGACACACAAAAGTTGTGCGAGAGAACTCTCCACTGAGTTGACCCTCGACCTCAGTTGCTACAGATGTGCAAGCAAAACATTTGGTAACGCTTTAGATAACAGCCCACAATTTACAGCGTATGTACATCACATTTACAGCGTACCTTTTTGTTAAAAAATTGTGTACCTATAAATTACTTAAGTGCAGGTATAATGGAACAATATGCAAAGTTTGGTGAATAAAGGGTTAACAACCACGAAAATTATTTTAAAAGTATTTTATAACTAAGGAGTAACTATTCTAATATTATGTGGTATGTATGACCTACTATGCTAAACAACAATCTTACGATTGCGAGCAATTTAGCAAGAACATACTTTTTGCAATAATTCATAGGTATTATAATATATATATATATATAGGCCTAGGTATTTTTTTTTAACCACAGGGTACATATTCTATTCGTACAGGACACATGATGGAGATTACTGAACAACAAAACTTGAAATATAGGGAAATTATTTAAAGGGTTTCTGCTATGATTTTATTTAAAATTTTCAGTGTAGGCTACTTACCTTATGACGGTGTATTGCATACAGTCCATCTCAGCTGAGAGTCACGCCAGCAAACCCCCCCCCTCCTTTTTTATAGCAAAAGAGGATTTAGTTGGGTCATCAATCAAAATTAAAACTAGGCAAGGCAACTAGTGAAAACAAGGCAAGCAAAATTTGAACTATTGCAAAAAAAAATCTGTAGTTTCTGTGTAAATATACCATTGTTCCGTGTTGTTACAGTGTAAGTCCAACTTGTTACCCCTTTTTTCATGTAGTTATAGGTTAAGTGCAACATTTGCAGGCTGTAAATTGAAGTGGTGCTTGTTACCCCTTTATTCCTCAAACTTTGCATATAGTTCCCCTATACCTTATACAAGTACGTACTGTGTAGTTATACTATTAATACAAAAAGGTACGCTGCATATTCGGTGTACTTACACTGTAAATTGCGGGCTGTAATCTAAAGCATTACCAAAAAATTTTTTGTGCATGCCACTCTGAGCTCCTGACTACACTAAAGTTAGCAAGAGAAAATATATCTCTGCCTAGTCTTTGTTAACAGAAATCTGATTAGGGCCCGATTCAGTCAACTAAGGATTTTCCATCATTCTTTGGAATGAAAACATAACAGCTGCAACAGCCCATTAAGAGGTTCTTCACCTCTGAACACAGTGTATGCGTGTACCTGCACTCAATCGTGGAGCACACTACGGCGTTAAAATGAGGCAGCCGCCTCGTGCATTGAAGCACAAGAGTTCTCGGTTTCTGAAAAGTGGGGAGAAAAAGAGGTCTTTTTCTAGTATTTAACTACTGTACATCTCTGGGCAACAGTGTTGAGATGTGTACTCTAATTTTTATGTTTGCAAGAACACATGATTTTAACTCTCTATGGGCAGTGATTGCGGGGAGAAGAGACATGAGCCAAGCTTTCTTCTGGGCCAGGGCAAACAATGGTTTAGGGCTCTGGTTTCCTCTTTTGCCGATCTGATATAATCAGGAGCGCTTCGGCTGGCCCAGGGGTTTTTCAGCACTGTGGTGCAAGCTTGGCCATGATGCTTTGCATCTCGGTCATGAACGGTGTAGTCTCACTACCGGCTCAATGCCGCTTGATGGGGCTGAAGCTGGAGGAGCATAAATTATGAGGCTGTGGCCCTGATGAAAATCATGAGCATAGAGGCTTTTCAGCGGCTGCATCACAAATAAGCAGGAAAAGTTTCATAGCCTATGAATGCTTCTTTGCAGCTTAGAGTTTTTCAAAGAAACATATTCACATCTCCGAACAAGCTGTGACATCAGAGTGTCAGGATTTAGCCCTGAGAGCGGACGTTAGTCTGCACGGTTTGGGTGAGTGTGGAGGCCGTTACTTGCAGCTAATGTAGGTGCAGAAGCAGGGCATAAGTGTGCCACAAATCCTCTCACACCTGCGGGATATGATAAAGGGTGGTAAAGCTCTTCTGCTCCATGTGGTTCAGCACGGGAGAGGCATTCACTTCTGAAATGTGTGTGTGAGCCGAGTAGGGCACATGCTGCATTTTGGAGGGTTCGGCCTATGTTCTCGGTGAGAATGGCACCATACACCAGGCCATGGTAGAGGCGTTCACTCCTGAAAAATGCGTGTGAGCAGAGAACAAATCATCTGAATCAAAAGGATTTGATGACTCACTCGTACACTTAAAACACTTATTTATTGCCACCTTCTTGCACCTCCAGAAATTTTCACTAAACAAAACTAAATTAATCTGAATTAATTTTGGTGAACAGATTTAAAACACACAAGCCACTTGAATAAATCAATATCCCCACTAATAAAAGCTATTTTACAAGCAGATAGAAAAAAAATTGTCCACAATTGTCATAACTGAAATTGATTAAAGGTTTCTTTTTCAAAGACTAGCTTGCACTCAGGCTTTTGTTTTCATGTGTGAAGGAAGTGCTCCACACCAGTATACCCTTTATTGTTGCAGCTAATTCTGCAAAATTGTGCAGTTAATTTGCTATACCTAAATCATTAAAAATAACTTGAAATAGGTGCCTTTAGCTTATTGTTTAAACAATTACCCCATGAACACAAGTTTGTTGACATGTGATTGTCTCGCCTCTGATGAGTTTTTCTCCCCGAAGTAGCAGTAATATTAGCAATGCTAAAGAATAAGTCATTCATGTAGATTCGCGTAATGGAATCACATAAAGGGATAACAAATTTTTGACATGACATTGTTGGATATGGATCAAATATTTTGATTAAATTGTTCAATGGAAGTCCAAAGATTGGAGGTTGTTGATTTGAATGTCTGTTCAAAATAGATAAGGAAAACATCTAGTAGCTTCCCAATGGATTGGGACAAACATGTACCTCAGTAAAGATCTGGATGAATTATTTAATGGGAGGTACAGACAGGGGTAAATATAAGTGAACATGTGCTGAATGAAATGACCTGGTTTTTCAAATCCTGACAACCATAAAACAATCACTGTTTCCTGTTTTGGGTCTGAACCATTCTTAGGTAGTTTTTGTTCTGTCATCAACCTTCCTCTAGTATTTTATTAAACATTTTGTACTGCACTGTGTATTACTAAAAAACACTGTTCCTAATGAAAGCTTGAGGCTGGGTTGTTGATATAATTCAGCCAATGCCCAGTATATTAATAGCAGTTTACATCAACCCTAACAGACCCTGCCTACCCATATGTCCACACACTGAGCATTCACAGCCTCCACACTGAACATTTGCAGTGTAATACAAATCTCCAGCAGCTCTTAGAACTCAATCTTATGACCCACAATATACTTCATTGTCTATAAGTCCATGAACTCCAGCAGCTCTCTCTGTATAACCTCAAAACTGGCATTAGCAACGCTCTGCGCCACTTCTAATAGAGGTTTTGTGCACTAAAGCTATTTTCTACTCCCGGCAGACATGAATTACTGTTCTGGTTTCAGGTCAAATGTCTGCACAGGCTGTTTTGTAGCTCCACACATTTACCTGCTTACAACAACTCCCAGGTGCTCTGCAGCCTTACAGCTTCTAGACATTATATGATATAATGGTCACATTTTTAAAGCCAAAGAGAGCCCCCTCATTCTGTTCCACCATCCACCTCTCTCATGTAGATAGAAGCATGTCAGTCTGACCTCTGTTCTAGAGCCTGTGCTTTGGACTACTATTATTGGAAAATGTATGCACAATGTCAATGAAATTACATTTAATCTATTTAATTTATTATATATTAGTGCAATTACAATAAAAAAATAATGGTGTTCTATTACATGACAAACATATTATTAATCATCTACTATTAATGTCTAACATGTTCAATGTAAGTATATTAAACTCTAAATAAGAGTTTAGAGAATTAATATTTAACAGCACAGACAAACTGTAAATACATAAAGTTCGATAAATGGCAAGCTGTTGAATTTTAGCATGAGGTCAGCAGAAGTTGTGCTTGCTGGTTGTTTCAGATTAACTAAATCAACTGACACCAAAAGCATTTATGGTTGTAAGGCATTTATGTTGCTGTTCTCATGAATAACCAAACAACATCTCATGAATAAATGACAAACTGGAAAAGGGAGAGAGGGAGAGATGTTGAAAATCACATTCATCTTTCAGGGCTTGGTAAAGACAAATTTGGAAATGGGATTTATAAATAAAACATAGAGCATAATGAAGAGCAGGAGGTTATGTTGGAGCAAGGCACTTCAATATTTATGACACTGAAACCCAGGCGGATTGTTCTTTAATATGGCAACATTAGAGACAAACATGAAGGAATGTGATCCATTTAATGTGTTTAATGCTCTGGTGTCAAGGAAAATGTTAAATGCATACAAATGAACGCTTTTCATACACATTTAGATGAAATGACACACTATGTTTTATTTAAACATTAACAGAAGACAGTTCCCAATGCTGTAAAATGTGTGCTTATTAATCATGTTTTTTGTTTGTTTTTTTACATTGAGACAAACAGTAGCGTGCCAAGCTTAAATTCTACTTATACTAATAACATAATTTTTATAGCACCTATTAGCAATTTAGCACAAAGTGCTTCACAAAACAAAATTATAACACACTCTGTGAAACCCAAAGTAAAAACAAAAATTCACAAAGTAGTAAAAGAAAGTCAATACAAATGAGTTTTTAAACGAGACTTAAAAACAGACACAGATTCAGCAGATCTAATATCCCAGAGCATGCTGTTTTATAATCATGGGGGCTTCACTGCAAAAGCTCTGTCAACTTTTGTTTTTATAACTTAACCTCGTGCGACCCCACGTCCTCATGTACATGTACATAGTGTTTGGATTCGCTATACAGTACACATAATTTAATTTAATTTAAACTGACTGATCTCAGTTCAGGATGCTGTGAGCTGTCAGGCCTTGTCCACACTAATATGTTTTCATTTGAAAACGCAGCTTTTTCTCTCCATTTTGGCCTTCTGTCCACACTGAGATGGCGTTTTTCTCAGCGAAAACAGAGGTTTTTGAAAACGCACTCCAAAGTGAATACGTTTGAAAACGCTGTTATCACATTGTAGTGTGGACTGTGAAAACGGATGTATTTGATGTCATGTGACGCAGTCATGTACTTATCCAACCAAAACTAACAAGATGGCCTTTGTTATAGCGGCACTTTTGTACTTGATACTCACTTTGATAGCGTTGTTAAAAAATAAATGTCACTTTGTACAACCACCATATTGCGTTCCATCAAAGGCGAAGGGAATTTCACTTGGAATTGGTGTCCGGCGACAGAACACGAGGACAATTGCGTTTCAGACCGTACATGCAATGGGTATTTTCCGCA
This sequence comes from Xyrauchen texanus, assembly GCF_025860055.1. Taxonomy (NCBI): domain Eukaryota; kingdom Metazoa; phylum Chordata; class Actinopteri; order Cypriniformes; family Catostomidae; genus Xyrauchen; species Xyrauchen texanus. Next base: position 1,313,467 of record NC_068304.1, read on the forward strand.
TGTGCAGTAACTTGATTTGAGCTTTTTCACACATTTCAGTGTGGACTAGCAACTTTTGTAAAACGCTTGAAAATGCTAGTGTGGACGGAGAGCGTTTTGAAACGAAAATGTCATGCCCCGCCTGTTGCTCACTTGACATCGTGTCGAATGAAGAGACACTAGGGGACTTTCTTGAAGGCCTCGGTTACCTCTGAAGATAAGGCCAATGAGAATTTGCATGTCCCTTCCACGGACATACGGGTATAAAAGGAGGGAGTCGTGCATCTGTTCATTCAGATTTCTTCTTTGGAGCCGAGCGGTTGTGCGATCAGCGAGCTGAAATCACTTCTGTTCCACTCACCTCTGTAGAGAGTTTGCTGTTGGATCTATGGCGTATATCAGCGGCTTTCTCCTTCTCTGCACGGCAGTGCAGCTTTGCCCCTGGGCGCTTCGACAGCGTTTCTAAAAGAGAGTATTTCCTAAAAGAGTTTAATTTCTCTAAAGGAGCACACACAACAGGTGTTGAACATCCTTTCCAGGACGTGTCTTTTTAGTCCTGTGCAGTTCCTGGATGCGGTCGATATCTCTGCACTTCTGACGGTCATAGACACTGCCTATTGTGTCTGGGCCACGATCACACTGAGGCACCGTTTTTGGATGGTTCATGTTCTCCCTGCAAGAACTTAACCATTCAAAGTTGCTGTCGCGGCTTTCCTTCCTAAAAAGGAATGCCACTCCAGCCGCCCCCCGCATTGCTCCTTCTTCCCACGGGATTGAGGACAACCTGGCTGGCAATGGAGGCAATTTGGGGATCCCCATGAACCACCTGCCCCCAGTACACTCATTGACTTCCGTCCAGGCTCGAGGTGAGAGTGGCTCGCCTCGGACCTGAGCTGGATGACAAATTCGCCGCTGCATCGGAGAGCGTCCTAGCATCTGACGCGGAAGACTCGACTGGACTGCCACCTTCTGGTCGGCACGCCCTGTCTTAGGTTGACGCCCAGATGGCCGACATGCTTGCCCGAGCTGTCGTGAGCGTGGGGTTGGACTGGAACCCTCCGTCCGATCCACCTATGTCTGGAAAACAGTGCCATCTGGCGGGATTTCCCAGTGCTCCCCTCCAAGGCCTGTTGGATGACGTCATCACTGACTGCCAAATCCTACAATGCCACCGGACAGCCCGCCTCTGCCCTGAATGCCATGTCCCTCCTGCAAGTTCACCAGGCCAAGGCACTTAAAGATCTGCACTAGGGTAGTCGTGACCTCGACATGTTGCAGGATCTGCGCTCTGCGACCAACCTCGCCATCCGGGCAACAAAGTCAAATGAATGGAATGTCACCTGTGGCTGAACCTGGTCGAGATGTGGGAGGTAGACAAAGCTTTCTTTCTCAGCGTTGAGTGCTCCACAGGAAGCGCATGCTTCCCGTCTATCGGACGTCTTCGAGGACTTGGAAGGCTCCCAAGCGCTCCTGAGACAGACGACCCAGGGAATGAGATGTTTGTTCCAGAGCTGGTAAGCAGACCACTCTGTCCCCCCGGTGGAGGACTGGGAGGAGAATCATTGTTTAAAGTTATTTCCTTTGCCGCAACCCCATTGGGCTGCAGTACCCACATTCTCAATAAAAGAGCAATTCCCTCATCCCCTGGGTCATCTGGCCCGCAAATGCCACTCTCACGGCAACCAGGTGCCAGACTCCAGAAGTCCCGGCACCCCAGACACGGACCCCTCGCCTCCAGACCTATGACTGCTGCCCCTCGACAAGCCGTTTCTGACGAGTCTAGAGGATGCCTACATGGGACCTCCTCCTCAGTCACTAACCCGCCCCCTGCCAGATACGCGGAGCAAGATAAGTGCTTCCAACCTTCTCTCAGCACCAAAGCCTCGGGATGTGCTTTTTTCCTCCTGACACTACCTGCTCCGCCCCGCCAGGTATGTCAAAAACGATCGCCCCCCTAGTGCCCCTCGAATGGAGCTTGGATGCATGGCTTTCACTTCCCAACCGGTTGCGCTGGCTGGCTAGGACCATCCGACTCGGCTACGTGATCCAGTTCGCCAGGCTCCCTTTAACTTGGTGCCCGCTGAATATGCCAACACCCTACTTGCAGAGATCATGACCCTTTTACTCAAAGACGTGATAGAGCCTGTACCTCTAGCCGAGATGAAGAAGGGTTTCTACAGCTTGGATACTTCATCGTACCCAAGAAAGGCGCTTGCTTACGGCCGATCCTGGACTTGTGAGTTTTCAACTGGGTCTTGCACAAACTCCTGTTCAAGATGCTCACACAAAGAAACATCCTAACATGCGTCCGGCATCAGGATTGGTTTGCAGCTGTAGACCTGAAGGACGCATACTTCCACGTCTCTATCTTGCCTTGACACTGACCCTTCCTACGGTTCGCGTTTGACGGCCAAGCATATTTGAGTTAGCTAAAGTAACCATGATCATCACAGTGTAAATGTAGCAGAAGAGTCAACAGTCACAAAACTTCAAGTATATCAAAATATAGTAGCATTGGATGCTCAAAGGAAGTTATTCTATCTTTGCTGTCTCAAACAAATGAAGTTCAATATACTGTACATTGAGTATACTTTAAATTATAACAGGCGACTATGATGTTCTGCCATATGGGTAGGGGTAGAACTGACTGACTATCCAGTGAGTCAGAATTAATACTGCAATGCGCTGCTATGTATGCATTTTTTTTTTAAACAAACTGGCATATTCATCTGAATTACAACATGTCTGAAAGTGTAAATTTGTGAGTACTTCCAAAAATTCACCCTGTAGTGGCCACAATGTCATGCTTTGAAGGCTGAGCAAGTACTCATTCATTAGAGCAGCAGTGTCTCCGTCTCTGTTGTGGATGTAACCCGATCCTTCCGACGGGTGAACATCCGTAAAGCCGCGGGTCCAGACGGCATTCCGGGCCGCGTCATCAGAGCGTGCGCGAATCAACTGGCTGGTGTTTTTACGGACATTTTCAATCTGTCCCTCTCCCTGTCTGTAGTCCCCACATGCTTCAAAACATCAACCATTGTGCCTGTACCGAAGCAAGCCACAATCACTTGCTTAAATGACTGGCGTCCTGTTGCTCTGACCCCCATCATCAGCAAATGCTTCGAGAGGTTAATCAGAGATTACATCTGCTCTGTTCTGCCCCCCTCTTTGGACCCATTGCAGTTTGCCTACCGCAACAACCACTCCACTGATGATGCCATTGCATCTACACTACACACTGCTCTCTCCCATCTGGAAAAAAGGAACACATATGTGAGAATGCTGTTTGTAGACTACAGCTCAGCATTCAACACCATAGTGCCCTCCAAGCTTGATATGAAACTCCGGGCTCTGGGCTTAAACAGCTCACTGTGCAGCTGGATCCTAGACTTCCTGTCAGGCAGACGTCAGGTGGTTAGAATGGGCAGCAACATCTCCTCATCACTGACCCTCAACACTGGAGCCTCGCAGGGCTGTGTTCTCAGCCCCCTACTGTATTCACTGTACACACATGACTGTGTGGCAACACATAGCTCCAATGCCATCATTAAGTTTGCTGACGATACGACGGTGGTAGGTCTGATCACTGACGATGATGAAAGAGCCTACAGAGAGGAGGTGCACACTCTGACACGCTGGTGTCAGGAGCACAACCTCTCCCTCAACGTCAGTAAAACCTAGGAACTTGTGGTGGATTTCAGGAGGAAAGACGGAGAACACAGCCCCATCACCATTAATGGAGCACCGGTGGAGAGAGTCAGCAGTTTAAAGTTCCTCGGTGTCCACATCACTGAAGAACTCACATGGTCCGTCCACACTGAGGCCATTGTGAAGAAGGCTCACCAGCGCCTCTTCTTCCTGAGACGGCTGAGGAAGTTTGGAATGAACCACCACATCCTCACACGGTTCTACAGCAGTACTGTAGAGACCATCCTGACTGGCTGCATCACTGCCTGGTACGGCAATAGCACCGCCCACAACTGCAAAGCCCTGCAAAGGGTGGTGCAAACTGCCAGAAACATCATCGGAGGTGAGCTTCCCTCCCTCCAGGACATATACACTAGGCGGTGTGTGAAAAAAGCTCGGAGGATCATCAGAGACTCCAGCCACCCGAGTCATGGGCTGTTCTCACTGCTACCATCAGGCAGGCGGTATCGCAGCATCAGGACCATGCGCAAACATGACAGCTTCTTCCCCCAAGCAGTCAGACTTTTGAACACTTGATCTATCACGATCAATAATTAGCACTGCACTTTATTCATCTACAATCTCACACTGGACTGTCAACATATTCTCCTCAATATACTACTTCATACATATATATATATATATATATATATATATATATATATATATATATATATATATATATATATATTTCATATACTACTTACTTATTGTATTGTATATTGTGTATTGTATATTGTGTGTATTGTTTACTGTACATTGTATATCATTATTGTGTTGTGTAAGTATGTGTACATTTGATATGTAAATTGTTTTGTGTAAATATGTTGTTTATTGTAATTGGTATATGTCTCGTCACTGTCATGACTGCTATGTTGCTCTGAACTGCACACAAGAATTTCACCTACTGTTGCACTTGTGTACATGGTAGTGTGACAATAAAGTGATTTGATTTGATTTGATTTGTGTGATGTGCGGGCTGCAACAACAACAAAAAAAAAAGGCCCTGAATCAGATGACCAATCACAGATTTAAGGTACTGATATAAACATAAAAATATTAAATTAAACTTGTGTCGCCATCAATTGTTAAATTCTCCAATAAAAATAAATAAATAAAAAAAAATCAGTTTTTTAAAGTATTTATTCAGTAACTAGTAATACAATAGAGAACAGAGGCATCTGTGTTTTAGGAACAGCAGCTATTAATCATCTAAAAATAGAACAACTTAAATTTACTGTGATTTTTCAATAAACATTAATAAAGACTCAATAGAGTCAGATTTAGACTGAAAAGCACAACTGTTATTGAAGTTTATTGGGCTTAAAGCTTCTGAAGTTATCGAGCCATGGGCGGAAAGTGATTTTCTCTTTTTCTTCATATCCTGTCAAAAGCGCATTTAAATGTTCATGTGCGCAGCTGCGTTCAACACGAGAAACGAGTGCTCTATAGAGAGCAAGCGCACATACGCATGTGAGTGTTAAAAAAGCTTTTGACTATAGACATACAGCGTGCGGGTACGGAACTGAGTCAGTACTCGATAATGCTGGTACTTTTAACTGGTGGCTATGGAAATATTAAACTGATCAGAAATGTCATGGCAACCCTGCAGATAGTCCTGGCAGCACAATTTGGGAGCCACTGGCCTAAACTAACTGAACAAAGGGAGAAAACACACGTGGTTCAGAAATGGATGCTCAAAACGAGCCAGGTGTGAAAACGCCCTAAGGATACATTTCTATTCCTGCCTAAAAAGATCACTGTAGTGCAGTCTTTATTTATCGAAATAATCATAGCATTTAAAAAATGCTATGATTTTTATCCCAGCAAGAAAGTTGAATAGTGAGAAAGGGGTAAAAAGTAGAGAGATTGTTATAAATTGATGAATGTTGGCAAGGGAATGGTAAGAAGGAACATTACAGACAATCATCTGACATATGTAAACTGACTGATGCCTATTTCAAAGAATTTCTTATTTTATATAGCAAAAAGTGCTTGTAATTTAACATTTCATTCTACATTCAATATTCACTTTAACTGTATCCCTGACAGAAACACACACACACACACACACACACACACACACACACATTAGCTACGTTTCCATCCAAGGGTGTTATGTGGGAAAAGTTTTAGCGCATCAAAGCAAAGCTGATGGAAAAGTAAATTATCACAAAAATGTAGTGCCGACATAATATTTTTGCATTTAACTCAAGCATATAAACTCTATGTCTTCAAATGTCATGAAAAACTGGTTTGGAAACAGTTTTTGTCAAAATTGGCATTAACAAAAATGTAGTGTCACGTGACAGAGTTTGCCCCAATCGTTATCCTGTGTTAATCGTGACGACGGCATCCTTGAAAGCCAATTTATTGTATGTGATTATGGATTGATTTTATCGGCATATACTCTCACCTAAAAGATTATTAGGAACACCTGTTCAATTTCTCATTAATACAATTATCTAATCAACCAATCACATGGCAGTTGCTTCAATGCATGTAGGGGTGTGGTCCTGGTCAAGACAATCTCCTGAACTCCAAACTGAATGTCAGAATGGGAAAGAAAGGTGATTTAAGCAATTTTGAGCGAGGCATGGTTGTTGGTGCCAGACGGGCCGGTCTGAGTATTTCACAATCTGCTCAGTTACTGGGATTTTCATGCACAACCATTTCTAGGGTTTACAAAGAATGGTGTGAAAAGGGAAAAACATCCAGTATGCGGCAGTCCTGTGGGCGAAAATGCCTTGTTGATGCTAGAGGTCAGAGGAGAATGGGCCGACTGATTCAAGCTGATAGAAGATCAACTTTGCCTGAAATAACCACTCGTTGCAACCGAGGTATGCAGCAAAGCATTTGTGAAGCCACAACACGCACAACCTTGAGGCGGATGGGCTACAACAGCAGAAGACCCCACCGGGTACCACTCATCTCCACTACAAATAGGAAAAAGAGGCTACAATTTGCAAGAGCTCACCAAAATTGGACAGTTGAAGACTGGAAAAATGTTGCCTGGTCTGATGAGTCTCGATTTCTGTTGAGACATTCAGATGGTAGAGTCAGAATTTGATGTAAACAGAATGAGAACATGGATCCATCATGCCTTGTTACCACTGTGCAGGCTGGTGGTAGTGGTGTAATGGTGCGGGGGATGTTTTCTTGGCACACTTTACAACAACAACAACTTACATTTATATAGCGCTTTTCTCAAACTCAAAGCGCTTTACATAGTATAGGGGGAATCTCCTCAACCACCACCAGTGTGCAGCATCCACCTGGATGATGCAACGGCAGCCATAGTGCGCCAGAACTCCCACCACACACCAGCTATTGGTGGAGAGGAGATGGTAGAGTGATGTAGCCAATTCAGGGATGGAGATTATTAGGAGGCCATGATAGATAGGGGCCAATGGGGGAATTTGGCTAGGACACCGGAGTTAAACCCCTACTCTTTACGAGAAAGTGCCCTAGGGATTTTTAATGACCACAGAGAGTCAAGACCTTGGTTTAACATCCCATCCGAAAGACGGTGCTTTTTTACAGTATTGTGTCCCCGTCACTAATATTGGGGCATTAAGACCCACACAGACCATAGGGTGAGCACCCCCTGCTGGCCTCCCTAATACCACTTCCAGCAGCAACCTTGGTTTTCCCCAGGAGGGGTCCCATCCAGGTACTGGCCAGGCTCAACCCTGCTTAGCTTTAGTGGGCAACCAGGCAATACCCGCAGGGTGATATGGCAGCCGACTTTAGGCCCCTTAGTGCCAATTGGGCATCGTTTAAATGCCATGGCCTACCTGAGCATTGTTTCTGACCATATCCATCCCTTTATGGCCACCATGTACCCATCCTCTGATGGCTACTTCCAGCAGGATAATGCACCATGTCACAAAGCTCGAATCATTTCAAATTGGTTTCTTGAACATGACAATGAGTTCACTGTACTAAAATGGCCCCCACAGTCACCAGATCTCAACCCAATAGAGCATCTTTGGGATGTGGTGGAATGGGAGCTTCGTGCCCTGGATGTGCATCCCACAAATCTCCATCAACTGCAAGATGCTATCCTATCAATATGGGCCAACATATTCTAAAGAATGCTTTCAGCACCTTGTTGAATCAATGCCACGTAGAATTAAGGCAGTTCTGAAGGCTTAAGGGGGTCAAACACAGTATTAGTATGGTGTTCCTAATAATCCTTTATGTGAGTGTAGATCCGATCTGCAAACATGACGCTCTAGGAGTGCCAACACAAATATCTCGTATCATGCACATCGACAAGTGACAAGGAGAACAAATGAATGGCCACTGTTTGTGATTCATTTAATCCATCCGTTTATTTATTAAAGTTTCTTTTCCACACCATTCAGAATAATAATTAAAGTGGAATTAACCCACAATACAAAAAACATCTAATCTCTGTGCACAAAGATGTTTAAAATGAAAAATATATACACAATACTAGGAGAAAAGATTTCTCCATGACGATTCGCTTTCGGGTCGGAACCGGTGGCAACCTGCGATAGGTGCAACATCAGGACCAATATTACAGTCCCATCAGAAGAGCAACTGCTCCCTTTTGATTGGATTTCCTCATCTTCTGATTGCTTTTATTTGTGAAATTATAATGACAGTAAGCTGACTAATTTCAGTGAATTGTCTCGATACTCTCCTCATTTTATCAGAGGAAAAAATTAGGGACATCTGGGAGGCGAAAGGTACACAATTAGCAATCAAACACATTACTGTATGTAAACGGCTTAAGGGCAGATTTATTTTCCGATTAACCAAAACTTATGCGGCAAAGTGTTTTTTTTAGGCATGATGTCATCACACACTTTTTATTGAGAATTGGTCATTTGAATGGAAACAGGCAGAAGATGGCAAATATGTGGATGGAAACTAGGTTAGTGGAAGTTTGTCAGTCATACTGCTCCAAGAAGCTTTTGGAAACAGATAATTATGGTGAATAGAGTTCATATGAGATATATGCTGTCCAACACAAAGCAGCCCTATAGCACATGACAGTCTGACAGATAACCACCCAACCCCCACTGACAACACCCCACAGGCCCATCACATACAAGTGCACACATTTACACACATGTGTGAAGAGACACACACAGAGACATATATTAATGTTTGGATGGAACAGTCACCCCAAGCTTTGTCTACATTCGAGTAACATCTGCTATTTAAAGCTCAAAGCTCATCTCATTTCTCTCCCACAAACATAATATTCCACCGTTCTCTAATCATGATTAATAACGGGAATTACATCCAATGTCAGTGCCTGTTACACATGCTCATTTTGCACATTTGGATTTAGCCTTTAAAATAAAAGTCTAATTGGCTGATTGATCTCCCTTGTTGAGCACCAGCTGGGATAGTTGACGACTAATCAATCAGAAAGAGGCAAAACAATATTTAGGCTTCTCTTCTCTCCTCTCATCTCATTTGGGCTGAAAGATGTGAGACTTGCATACTCAAATGAATAGAAAGCGAGGACGAGTTTGTTGTTCAGAAAGCTCCCTCGGTACATGCAAATTTAATGAGCATTTAGAGGATTCTTCCAGGGAGTTGTTAGCAAATTACCTGCTCATTATACCAGGTCAATGGAAGTAATTTAAGCAAAGGTAAAAGGAGATGACCTTGACAACAGTTAAAGCTAATTACAAACAAGAACATTAAGGCAGTCTGGAGTCATTTTTCGTCTCTCATTTGAGAGCAGAGGCACACAAATTCTTAAATGCCAAAAGTTACTGTAGCATGACTGCACACATTTGAGCAGTCATTTTTATTCGCATTCACATTGCTTTACATCATTACAGGCAAGGGCATCGTTGTCATTGGTGTGTTTACTGCTTCTATCGCTATTCTCTGTGCCATGGATACATTTATGCATTTGGCAGATACTTTTATCAACAGTGATTTGCAGTGTATCCAGGATTTACATTATATCACCTTTCATTCCCTGAGAATCAACCCCATGACCTTAGGGTTGCTAGCACCATGCTATGCTAGTTACAGGAACACAGTTCAACTTGTTCTTCTAAAACCACACTCTCTTTCTCCATTAGATCTGTTAGTAAAAGCTATATAAATAATTTTGATATCTTGCCATACTCAAAATAATGAAGATGTATGTAGTTAAGCAAGCATCAACAACATAGTCACATCTTGGGATGCTGAGCCGCTGATAAAGAAGCAAAACCTGTGATGGGCTACGCTCTTTCAGTATTCGTTACCTGAGGAGGAGCAGCTCAGAGAGCAATGCTTCCCATAGCAAACCAGTAAAAGCTGCTGAAGTCCTCTTCAAATGTGGAGGCACTGTTGTGCTTTCATTAATCACACCTGAGAAGGAAGTCTGGTGCCTTAAACATCAAAAGCAGTATCTAAATGACTATAGCATTGTAGTGCTCACCTAAGTGGTCTTGAAAATATTTCATTAGTAGGGTTGGGAATCAAGAAATTTTATAACATTTATACATTTCTTATTTAGAACAACATTTTGAATAAAAAAAAATGGAATACAAATACTGAACCAAATGATGTTCATGACATTTTAACGTACATTCTTCCGGCGATGTGCGGATGGGACGCCATACTAAAATATGTTGACAGTGTTTCCTGTACTACCAGTCAGCAGCACTGCAGCACCACTATAGAGTCAGCAATGTGAAACATTGTGAACGAATGACTCTTATGAGCCTGTTCTTTGAATCTACAGTACAAAAAAATACAGCTTGGCCTGTGTAGTCCAATTCTTGAACAATGGAAGTTATGATCAAATACTTTTGAATGTACAGTATGAAATATACAGCATGATCAGTGATTCCCAAACAAATTACTCTGAGAGCTGGTTCTTATGAATCTACAGTGCAAAACATACAGAGATTCTTAAATGAATGACTCTTTTTGAGCTGGCTGTTTTGGATCTAATATGTGGCCAGTGTTGTCCGATTCTCATATGACTCTTATAAGCTAGGGCCAGTATTCACAAAGATTTGTATTTTACCACTAGGATTTCTCCAAAGAGTTCCTAGCTAAGACTTTTTGCTTAAAAGCTATTTACAAAACTGCTAAGAGCAAGTATTAGTAAGGAAATCTTAAGAGCAAGGTGGAGTTGACCTCGTTGCTATGGATGATGTCACATTTTATGAGCGTGCTCTTTTAAATCGACCAAAGTGATTGGTATACAGGGAAGAGATTTTTCCCGGCAAATTTCTCATATACTGTATATATAAATATACTTCCATTGAAAGTGCCTCCATTGTAACCCAGTTGGGAGGTGAACTAATAATTTCTGTTTCCTGTACAGAGACTGAGGGGCTGTCACGTCAAATAATCAAAAGACTCAGATTTGTTTGAATCATTCATGGATGACCCGTCACTAATATAACATAATCAGAGGTTGCGCTAGGAAAAATATTTATCAGTAACCTTGACTGTTTGAGTTGTAAAATTTCCGTCATGTTCTATTTTTATCTGGCATACTTGTTTTAATTTTATAAGTACTATATTCAGGGACTTAGCATCCATTATAATGGCATATACATGACAGTGGGCAGGCTTAATGATATTTTTGACTCCCCAAGCACAAGTCTGGTGGAACCAAGGAATTCTTGGGTGAAAATAGCTACCTGTCAATCAAGCACAGCACAAAAACAAGATTTTTAAACTTTACCGGTACGTGTGGCTTTTAAATGAAATAACCGTCCGATAGGAAAATGCACAAGTTCACGGAACTTCTTCAATGTGACTGATATATACCTATAACAATAAAGTCACAGATGAGAAGCACACGCATCTCTGAAGCTCTTATGCAGGTATTGCTCTAAAATAAATGACAATTCTGCTTTGAACGTAGGCTAATGTTTGCACTGCTTTTTCACGCTTTCATTTCGTTACTATACTTTTTGTGCTTTATTAATAAAGTGACACACTGATCATGCAGTAACACACTAATGTCATGACTGAAATGCAGTCAATTATTCAGACCACTAAAATCTGAACACAATTGGTCACAAGAGATGCATACTACCAGGTGTTAATGGTGATGACGCCTGTTAATATACATCTTAATACCAGGCAATAGCCAGTGCACACACACACACACATGCAGCGGGAGTGTGTGTGAGAGAGGGACAGTGAAGTCAAAACTGATTTACTAGGTGAAAATTTTTTCTTATTTTTTAACTCTCAAAATGACAGACAGCATTTGAAATTTTCTGTCAATCTTTCAAAAAATCTGTAAATGACAGACGATTTTTGGTTATTGCAACCCCTGTGCATAATGTCTGTATATTTTTTGTACATTTGATATATTGGCCAAAAGTGTATTTCAGTGTTCTGTATTTACTGTCTTTCACTGAAGTTGTTCAAGGTTCATGGATATGTTATTTGTCACTTTCTGGTTTTTGTTTGTGTCCTGACTGATGGATTTTATATACAGTACATTACAGCTAGTGTTATAAATGTTTCTTGTCACTTAAGCCCTACAGATTGGCCCCAACAAGGACACCAGGAGAGCTCATTGTACCTTTGAACTTCAACACTGCATCAAATAATTGTCTTCTGAACATTCTTAAAACAAATAAATGCAATTAATTCTCAATTTGAATTATAATTTGTCTTGTTTTCAGATAAATCTAACAAAATGTGTTGTTCATGCTTACAATTAAAAAAAAAAAGTATCTGCCAAATGGGGCAAGGAAAAAAGAACTAAAAAGAAGAAAAAACTTTTATTTCTCTTACCCCATTGGTAAAGTATTCTCATTTTAAGCATAAAACCTTTGGTAGATTTCTTTGAACACAAGACTTAATATATTTTGCCATTCTGCTTCGCAAGTCTTTTTTTTTTTTTTCTTATTTTATGGGAGTTCAGATAATTTATAGGAAAATGAGACAAAAACCCTTTTTGAAGTGCATATTTAAAAAGAGAGTTCACCCAAAAATGAAACATTTCTCATTATTTACCCTCATGTCATCCCAGATGTGTATGACTTTCTTTCTTCTGCAGACCACAAATAAAGATTTTTGAAAGAATATTTCAGCTCTGTGGGTCCATACAATGCAAGCGAATGGGTGCCAAAACTGTCATTGGACTTTAAGACCTTTTTTGATCCAAATTGTCCTCCCTGCCAAGTAGGGGGTGATACGCATGAAGAACATGAATCACCAAAAACACAAGAAGAAGAATGTGAAATTTAAAGTGGGCTGAGTAGGGAGGAGAATTTATGAATTTATGAATATGTACTTGGTTTTGTTTATATAAAACTACAATTAAAGGTTCTTTAAGCTTGTGCTCTATCATCTCATATTTGCATGTTGACACGTAAGATTTAGGTTAGGGAGGTAGGTTTTGTTCATTTGAAAGTCCATAGAACAATAACCTTAAAAACATCATCTTTTTGGGTGGACATTTAACTTGGCTTTAGTGTCCTTCAGTGGACATTTCACCTCAAAACTGCAGAGATGTGTGTAATGAGCCACATATTTTCATTTTGCAAAAATGTAGCCACAGTCACGTCATTTTCATGATATCAGGCTGCATTTTTATGTTCTAAACTGTACGTTCCAGAAACACAGCCTGCCCTGAACAGATGGTCCCTTCATAAACAGCCCAGACATTTTATTTTATTTTTATTCTATTTTTTTTTTTATTATCTCTGCCTTGTTGTTGTATTGTTTGTGCACTGGAAGCTTCTGTCCCCAGGAAAAATTCCTTGTCTGTGGAAGCATACTTGGCAATAAAGCTCATTCTGATTCTGACTGTGCTTTGTGTCAATTAATCCTCATAACAGTAATCCATAAACTCTTCCTGTATCAAAAGTCACATCACTTTTTTTCCTACATGAATGTGCAGGCTTCATGGCAGGGTAATGAACAAAGGGCTATGGACGATGATACACATTCATGTATAGGACAGCTCCACACAAAACAGATCACCAGTTCTACAAAAATGCACTCGCAGCTGTCACCCCTCAGCCTTGCCTTTAAAGATTTGTTAGTGGCACGCCAGACAAAGATGGGCGAATCTGTGAAGTGTGGCAGTGTAATGCAACCTCATGAATCCTGAAAAACGGCTCTCTAAATGAGTGTCTGCACTCAAGAGATTTACTGAATAAAACCGCTCCGCTGCTCGTTGTCAATGAAAGCATGTCCAGACAAAATATCAGCTTTACTGAAATGGTACTTTGACCATCTGTGAGCTTGTTCTCTGAGCAAACAGATCTAGAAACTGCAAACATGCATGACTGATGTGTGCGGCTTTCATGATATTCAATGTTGTTTGCCTCAACATTAGCTGGTAAATGTGCATATTTATCCTTGACATAAGAGTGCTGTGTATTTGTATGGATCTCTAGATTGTTGAGTGCCTTGACAGTGTCCTTGTGCAGAATATTCCAGAAATAAAACATCTTTGTGTGGTCTGGTCTCATACGCAATGCTGCACTTTGATTTTATGAACACTTTACATGAGCATATTCTTTTGCCGCCATGATTTGATTTTCCTTTCATTTTCTTCATGTATGTGCTACATAAAAATAAAAAAAAGACAATGATCGATCTGTATCTGCTTGTCTCAGGATAGTATTAAGCCCTCCTGTTTGGGGAGGTGTGAGATGGTTTCATTTAAGTCAGTCAAATCATTTTCTGTGGCATTTCTAGGATTCTCTCTTATGTCGAATCTGCTTTGCCTCATGCTGTCAGATGCTTTATTTCACAATGTTTGAAAGTTATTGATGTATATTTGACAGTTTGCACCTCTAGAACAACCTTATTATAAAATACCCCTGAACATGAAGCTGCATGGACTAGTACATTGAGAGTTTTTTTTTTGTAACATGTGCTTTGTTGTTGTTGGATGAATGACTCACATGAAGTTGACGCAGCCTGTGCCCGGTGGAGGTGCAATCCAGATGAAGCTCAGGCTGGTGGACGGCAGGTGACTGACGTGAGATGCCACCACACTGCACACAAACTGAGTCCCAAACTGTCTTTCTGACATTGCTCCTGAGAAAGAGAAACAGACACACAAAGACAGATTTCCTTGAGATGTGAGCTACTATTACTGAGATTAAAACTTCAAAACTGTCTTTGGAAATGCTACCTTGCCCTAAAACAATTGAAACCAATCTGAACACATTCAACAGATAAATGCTGAAACATCAGGTGATTGAGATGCCATTTAAATTTCTCAGTGTTTGACCAGACCACTGAATACACAACATGAACACACGGGAAATCAACATGTTGCTACTGAATGTTCTGGGACACTGACATCAACCCCATTCTGTGCCATGTCCCAGTATACATTTTTGTGTGTTTACCTTTTCCTTTGGCACTATGTGTAGCATGTTGCAATATCTAGCCATCTCTGAAAGATGGGTTCTAGTCTAACAAAAACCAGGAAGTGATTGCGTCAATCCGATCTCACGAGAATTTGTACCAATTCGTAGGAGTTCATTCATATGAAATCATATGAGTAATAAACTCATAAATTTGAGATGCTTCATTTGTGTTCTTGTAGTTTCCAATGTGGCATTTGTTTTGTGAAAATAATTTTGTTTTCATAACTGTACCCCTGGGATAAGGCGGAGGGTGGGGCCGGGTCGTGACTTTACACACCCGGTTCCTTATCAGGCTAATTAAGTGTATGGGCAGCTGTCCGTCATATGTGTGTGTCTGTGTCTTTTGGGTTTATTTCTTCATTAAACTATTATTTATGTTGTCAAGCCAGTTCTCGCCTCTTCCTTTCCATTGAACTCCTTTACACTGGTGCCAAAAACCCGTGAAGCAGGAGGGATACGCCGCTACCATCCAATCCAATGGGAATAAAGACTCCAGCACCAATAATAAATGTTTCCCATGGGCTAGGGTACCTAACATCAGATTTACAAGTGCTGGCTAATGCTAAACATAGATTTCCTAACATTCATGTCAGAGTAATGATGTCTGGCTTCGCCATTCAGAGGTCACTAAAGATAACGTTAAAGAGGTGTGAACTTGCAAAAACCATCTTAGACACTGTATGTCACCATAACTGAAGGAAGAACCCAAATGCAGTAATTAATCAATGGGCTTTTGTTTAAAAAAATAAGAACAAATAACACTCCAGATGAAGAAAACAACAGACATAAAGAATCTTGAAACAGAGTAACAAGCATGAACAAACTGTAGTCTGGCCGATGTAAGACTGAATAAAATGAATATAAAAAAAATCTATTTGGTAAACACACGAGGGTAGAAGGCAAAATATAAAGGGGGAACACATATGCGGAACAGGTGAGAACATTTAACACAATCAGAATCAAACAAGGACTAGATGGGGGTGTGTGGTTGAAAAATACCATAGAAAATAACCACAACAATCCTAGGTTCCCCGTCTGTCGCTCACTTCGACGTTGCCCCCCGACCCTTTCTACGGTCCGCGTTCGACGGCGTATCAGTAGAAGGTCCTCCCCTTCAGCATGTCCCTGTCCCCTCGCATCTTAACGAAGGTCGCAGAGGCAGCCCTTGCCCTGCTTCGGGAAGCAGGCATCCACATTCTCAACTACCCCGACGACTGGCTCATTCTGGCCCACTCCCAAGAGTTACTATGCGCCCACAGGGACCAGGTGCTCAGGCACCTCAGCCGTTTAGGGCTTCAGGTCAACTGGGAAAAGAGCAAGCTCACCCCAGTTCAGAGCATCTCTTTTCTCGGCATGGAGTTTGACTCAGTCTCAATGTTAGCGCGCCTCACCAACGAGCACACTCAGTCAGTGCTGGAATGCCTCACCGTGTTCAGGCCGGGAACAGCAGTCCCCTTAAAACATTTCTAGAGGCTCCTGGGGCATATGGCATCCTGCATATGAGACCGCTTCAGCATTGTCTCCAGACTTGAGTCCCGAGACGAGCATGGCGCCGCGGCATGCACCGTGTGGTCATCACCCCCGCCTGCCGCCAAACTTTCAAACCCTGGACAGACTTCTGCTTTCTACGGACAGGAGTCCCCATGCAGCAGGTGTCCCGACACGTCCTGGTCACCATAGACGCCTCCAAATTGGGTTGGGGCGCCGTGTGTAACGGGCACGCAGCCACGGGCCGTTGGAAAGGGGCCCCGCTACGCTGGGACATCAACTGCCTAGACTTGTTGGCTGTACATTTTGCCCTGCGGAGGTTTATCCTGCTAATTCAGAGCAAACACATCTTGACCAGATCAGACAGCACCACCACGGTAGCATACATAAATCGCCAAGGCAGCGTATGCTCCCGTCACATGTCACAACTCGCCTGTCGTCTCCTCCTATGGAGCCAGCAGCGACTCAATACTTGCCCAGTAGAGAGTGGAGGCTTCACCCCCAGTCGGTCCAGATGATTTGGGAATGGTTCGACAAGGCCCATGTAGACCTGTTTGCCTCCCGAGAAACCTCCCACTGCCCGCTCTGGTACGCCCGAACAGAGGCTCCCCTCAGGGCACACAGCTGGCCCACGGGGTTGCGCAAGTACGCATTTCCCCCAGTGAGTCTGCTTGCACAGGTGCTGTGCAAGGTCAGGGAGGATGGGGAACAAGTCATTCTAGTGGCTCCCTATTGGCCCACTTGGACTTGGTTCTGGATCTAGTACTCCTCGCGACAGCCCCTCTCTGGCAAATCCCCCTGAGGAAGGACCTTCTTTCTCAGGGACGGGGCACGCTCTGGCATCCGCACCCAGATCTCTGGAACCTCCACGTCTGGCCCCTGGACGGGATGCGGAAGGGCTACATGCCCAAGGTTCCTACCACTCCCTTCTGGGACCAGATAATGAACCTGCAAGCGCTGCCCCCGGAGGAGGCAGGCCCAGCCCCTTCGTTGCTGTGTCCGGTATGTACTTTAGACGTTCTTAGCAGCTCTTTGTCTGATTTGGTGGACAGCAGAAAGGGAACGCTGTCTCCAAACAGAGGCTTTCCCACTGGGTAGTGGACGCCATTACGTTGGCCTATCGCACCCAAGCCGTGCCCCTCCCCTTTGCGGGTCCGAGCACATTCAACGAGAAATGTTGCGTCCTCGTGGGCACTGGCCAGGGGTACCTCCCTAGCAGACATATGCATAGCAGTGGGTTGGGCAAAACACAATACCTTTGCGAGATTTTACAATCTCTGGGTTGAGTCGGTTTTGTCCCGTGTTTTCTCAGGTCCGAACTGGTAGAACTCGGTACACACTGACAAACTGACCGGGTGGATCACTTGCACATAGCGCCCTTTCCCTCCGTTGAGGTAATACCGTGCGGCATTACCCCAGGAGATCCCATGAACTCGGCTCCCTGGATGACTCTTCCCTAGCCCTCTGACCTGCGAATTCAGCAGAGGAATTCGCTGACCAAGACCAATGCGGGTAATCAATTTACCCTGTACTGGAATAGGTGCTCCACAGGACGGGCTCCCACGTGGAATTTTCCCCCTGTGTGTATTTTCCGCTGTACTGTCCCCTTGCAAGCGGACCCACGTCTCCCTCGCTGTGTTTGTAGCAACTCCTCCCTCCCAATGAGGTAGGATCTACCACCGCGCCATTCTCCACATGTGACCTAAAAGCCTATGTGATGTATTTCACTACCCTTTACCTCCCCCAGTCTGGGAAGGTGTGGTCTCCGCAGGGTCTTTCCCCCCTGAAAGAATAGGAAAACTGGGAAAGATCGCCTTCCTCGATGCGTATGATAGCATTTAGATGGCCCCAGCCGCTATGCGAGAAACATAGAGAGAGAAAAGACGTGGCTGGCGCGGCCTGCTCCCATGCTTGGCACGTCTCCTTGTTCCCCACAGTTGGGGGTAAAGAACCAGAAGGTGTTGACGATTTTATGGGGCGTTGGGGAAGGGTACGTGCAGCCTGGCACAGATGGTTGCTTTGGCACATAAATACCTGCCCGCTCCTGTGTCAGCAGTACACGTACATGGCGTGATTAAAATTGGACCCCTAGTGTTGCTTCTTCGACACAATGTCGAAGTGAGCGACAGACGGGGAACGTCTAAGTTACGGATGTAACCTCCATTCCCTGATGGAGGAAACGAGACGTTGTGTCCTCCCGGCCACGTCGCTGAACCGAGCCACTTTTGCGGCCGAACCTCATTGTCGGTTCCTCAGAAAAATCCTGAATGAAACAGTCGCATTTCCCTCCCTTTATACCTGTATGTCTGGGGGTGGGACATGCAAATTCTGTCTGCCAATTTCTCATTGGCCTTTTCTCATAGATCAGAGATGCAAAAGGCTCTCGAGAGACCCCTAGTGTCGCTTCTTCGACACAACGTCTCATTCCCTCCATCAGGGAACGGAGGTTACATCCGCAACCTAGACGTTTTTGCTCAGTACCGTGGCTAAATTGACAAAGAACAAAGCTTTGACTGAACCAGATATTCCATCACAGCACAGTAGTAATGACGTTATGAACTTCTTTACTCATAAAAATTTAAACCATCAGAAACAAAATTGGAATTATGCAACCGTCTGCTCCCCCGATCAACATAAGTACTTGCTGTTATAGGTCAGGAAAGCACATTCCAGACCAGCCTCTTATGGTGTAATAATCACGTGACCACGTAGCAAACTACTTTTCCAGAAGTGAGAAACTACTGTCTAATAGACACAGTAACTGACACAGTGATCCATCAAAATAACGCTTGCTTTTAATAGACTCCTGAAATTAAAGAAATTATGACAGAAATATATTACTACTGCAGAAGTAAAAATGCAATATTCATTGTAATAATAACAATAAGTAACTAATATTTTATTAATAAACATTTTATTAATAGTCCCCTTTTTAATACAAAATTATGAATCTTTTAAATATGGAATTCAGGGGAAAAAAATTAATTAGGAAAAAAAATCTTTCATGGGGTCCTGTTTATTATGCCTTATAAACTTAAACAAATTCATTTTCATTGAAGTAATAAAAGTTGTTGATGTATTGAAAATTGAATTTTTCTACTTGAAACATGTCACCAAAGTGGTGATTTGGCTAAAAAACTAAAATATTTGAGAGACAAATATGTCTTCTGGATGGGGGTGCTTTTCACTGCAGGAATCCTGAAAGCTGAATTCTTCGTTGATCAGCATTCAAACCTAAGGACGTTTTTGTCATTCTCCATACATTAAATACTAGGGATGTCCCAATACCATTATTTGGAGTATAAAATCTGATTTTTTTTTTTAAATAATAACTGTAAATAAAACTAAGAGAGATGAACTGGTAACTTTACTAGTTTCAGCTATTGTAAATCAAATAAGATATAAATGTTGCCTTGGAATTATTTTGCATATTTAAGGGGAAGAATCTTATTCACGACAAGAAGCATATGTTAAAATGTATGGCCCTATGAACAGATTAATTGAACAAAACTTTCAATAAATGAAAATAGAACCATTATCAGTAATTATCAACATACCATTGCATCATTTTATGAAGTGATTTATTATTATTATTTTTTTTACAGATAATCAAAATATACAACTGTCAAATAAAGTGCTGCACAACAGAGTATCACAGATGTGAGGTATTGCTTAATATAATACAATTATTATTTTATTATTACAGAAAATAATACATAACTATAGATTTGAGATATATTTCTGTTATATTTTTGTCTTTTAAAATGGAACTCTTATTTTGAAGATTTACCTAGCAATGCGATTCACAGCTGAGGAAGCACAGATCGTTGATGACTCTGAGTGAATTTAAACTGCTAAAGACAGCAATTTAATCCACTAACTCTATGTGCACATGCAGATTATATATTTAATTAAATTGCAGCCTTTGCTGTTTAATAATTACACAAGGACATATTGTGGATTTAATTTGTGAACTGTAAGCTTACACGCAATGACATTTATATGTCAGATGTATCGGTTTTTGGTATTGGAGCCTTTTTTTATGAGTACAAGAGCCCAGTATCGGACCCGATTCCGATACCAGAATCAGTATCTGGACATCCTTATTAAATACTGTGCTATATCTTTTTACTATAACAATTGGTACTTGAGGAACAAATCTGCCCCTGCAATCTCTGGAAAATTATTAAATAAAAAAAAAATAAAAGACTTTAGTTGCATTATTTTGACTTTCCTTCTGGAATCGGATTAAATTTAATGAAATATTTATAGTAGGTCCACTGGTGAAACTGAGTTAAACAGTCATTTTTATTAGCAATCCGAGTAATAATGAGAAAAAGTCTGCTCATAAAGCTTAATAAAATGGAACAAGCTAAAGTGACGTTTGAGCAATTTGATGATCTCTTTTAACTCTTTCCCCGCCAGCGTTTTTAAAAAAAAGTTGCCAGCCACCGCCAGGCTTTTTGACGATTTTCGCTAAACTTTAATGGCCCACAGAATATTTTCTTCCATGAATATATGAAGATGCTATATATCACAATAAAGATCTGAGCCTCTGCTTTTAGGCAAAAAAAAACGATTTTATTTTATCTTCATTTGTTCTTTTTTTATTGCGACTTGAACAGAGGTCGGTTTTGTCAAAAAACAACATTTCAGACAAAAAGCTGATAAAAAGGCATGTTTATGTCTGATATTTTGAGCTTCTCAATACTCCACTTCTTCATGTTTGAGACGATCGCAGTCTGTTTCTTTGATCAAAGAGTTGCGTACTCTTCCAAAACATGCGGAGGGGTCTTCCTTACCGTATAACACCTAAAACACGGAAACACGGAAAATTTCGTGTTTGGCGGGGAAGCGTTTTTTCATAAAACACGGAAAATTCCGTGTTTGGCGGGGAAAGAGTTAATAAACTGTGGATATTTCCAAAGTCTCAATTATTACTGTGCCTTTTTTTTTTTATTTATTTTTGTTTGTTTGTTTTCAAGCTTTAGTGTCTGTTTTGGGCCTTCACAATTGAGATGCTGTGGAGACGGTTATTTCATGGCCAAGTTTTCAGAGTAATGGATCATTAATATGTTTATGTAGATTTATGGCATATATAGATCTCACTTTAGATAATTAGTAATTAGTCATTTTTTATGATCTTTATAAATTAATAATTTCTTTAATAGTAAGTGTTACTAAAACAATAACAAATCTTTTTTACTTAATATTAATTTAATATAATATTTTCTTTATTAACTATTCATTCATGCCTTTTTTTGTTTTCATAAACACGTCTTTACCACTGGTTTATACCAACAAAAATACATCAGTTAAGTATGATTAACAAGTTGTTTATTAAGGTTAAAAAAATATTATCAAACTGCCTATAAATGAACTTATTAAACAATAATAAATCAATTGCTTTAAACAAATAACAAATAATTTATACGTAGTTTAGTAATGTATAAATAATGTAGGAACAATACTTTATAGATGATCAATTGACAATAAACATGCTTTACAAATACTTTATACAGCATAGTTATTATAAATTGTTACTTATCGAAAGCAACAACACGTATGCTATACCCCATACCCATTAAGCTCCTCAAAGAAGTGTTTCCTGTAATCTCAGAACCATGTCTTAATACTATTAACACCTCACTATCTTTAGGGCATGTTCCAAGGAACTTTAAGCTGGCAGTAGGGGTATTGCCTTTTCAAGACACCACAGCTTTATCCTGGTGAGATGGTTAATTAAAGACTGATCTTAAATCTCCTATTTATATCTAAAACACTAGACAAGATCGGGTCCTCCAAAATATGTTAATTTCTACAGAGAAATGGCATATGTGAAGAGTTTCAGTCAGTATTTAGGCCCCATCATAGTACAGAGACTATACTTATCAAAGTTACAAACTAATTGCTCTATCTTCTCATTGGGGCTGCATTTCACTTCAAGTGCTTTTAGATCTTAGTGCTGCCTTTGACACCATAGATCACAATGTTCTATTGGATAGACCTGAGAATTATGTTGGCATTTGTGGACAGGTATTAGCTTGGTTTATGTTCTTTTATCTGACCACTACCACTTTGCCTGTGTAAACGAGGAATTGTCAGATCAAGCTTAAGTTAAGTATGGAGTACCACAGGGATCTGTTTGAGGGCCTCTGCCTTTCTCCTTATATATGCTTCCCCTGGGAGATGTTATCATTATTTTTCACTGTACTGCCAATGATACCCAACTTTATTACACAACAATATAATTTAACAATATTTCCAGTGAATCAATTATATAAAATATTGAATGGCTAGAAATATGCTTGTATTCAATTCTGATAAAAGAGATGTAATATTTATTGGACCAAAAACCTCTACAAATAAGCTGCTAATATATAATTTGACTCTTGATGGATCTACTGATCCATCAAGTGAAGAACTTGGGTGTTATGTTTGATAGCAATTTGAAAAACACATTTCCAGTGTTTATAGAACAGCATTCTTTCACCTCAGCAATAAATAGAAAAGGTTACGACAAATACTCTCTGTTTCTGATACCGAAAAACGTATTCATGCATTCATGACCTCAAGACTAGATTATTGTAATGCATTACTAGGAGGATGTCCTGCAGGTTCAATAAATTAACTTACATTTTTTTCAGCATGCATTAGCTAGAGTGTTGACTAGACCAAGATATATGATCATATCAGCCCCATTTTATCATCACTATATTGGTTACCTGTTAAATTTCATATTTTAAAATTTTGTTTATTACTTACAAAGTTCTTAATGGTCTAGCACCTCAGTAATTAAAGGTGGGGTATGTGATTTTCTTTTTTGACCATTTTTTCAAAATAACTTGAAATCCTATTCCTAACCCACTTACTGGCTGTAAATTAGAAGCACTGAAATGAAAATTAAGCAATTTAATCATCTGTGGAACGGGCAGGACTCGAAAAACTCCAGCCAATCATTTTCAAGACCATCTAGAATCATTGGACAGAAAATGTGTCAATCAAACGGTCGTACCATGCCCCCTCCCCCACCACCCTGGCTGCGTGTCCCGCTCGTATGCATACTCAAAGCTCGTGACCCAGTAACAGGAAGCGATTGTATTTATGTATGGAGAATAGAGCTTTTATAGTGCTAGTGGGGTTGTTCCACATTTCTATGAATCCTGTTTTGAATAGAAGACCGCTGTACAGACGCCAGGGCTGGCGATGTTCTTTTTTTTTACAGTTATGAGAAAATCAGCTCTACACCTTTCAAGAGTGGTATGCGACCCCTCCTCCTGCTGTGTCAACAATTTGCTCTGAAAAATTGTCTGACAGGTGAATGCACTGTTTGACTAGTGAGTCTAGAACACTGCTAGAACACTGCGCATCTGAGTTTTCGCTCGTGCATGATTGCGCGTCCATGTTTTTCGAATGGGTGGAGTCAGGGCCAGCGTTGGAGGAGAGAAGGTAGGACCTTAGAGTTGTGTATTTTCAAAATCTGCCGGCTGTTTTGCAAATCACATACCCCACCTTTAAGCGAGCTTCTAATCATCACATTCACAATGATCTAGTGTTGTGTTCGAGTCCACCTTAGTCGAGTCCACGTCGAGTCTTTAAACAATCAAGTCTGCGTTGAGTCCGAGTTCAAAAGGGGCCGAGTCAGACTCAAGACTGAGTCCGTAACAGTCCAAGTCCAAATTAATCTGTTCATGAATCTGAATTAAAATTGTTACCGTAAATTCGACATCAATACTTCAAGCTTATTTTAAACTTCAAAAAAAAAAAAATGATTAGTATTCTGCTGAACAAATTTCAAAGTTGTTTCAGAATGAAAGCATATGCTTTAGGTGTATGAAGACAAAACTGTCCTTCAGCACACTTCTTATTGCATTCTGTTGACATTTCAATTATTTGTTGGTTTTTCCCTCCTCTCAAACATAGACTAAAGAAACTGAAAGCTGCATAAGTCATTTCAACCAGAGTTATTATATACTATTAATATATAATATATATATTATTATTTAAAAAAAAAAAAAAAATCTACTTAATTTTGAATTTGTCCATTCAATTGAGTTTAGTTTTATCTAAAATTATGGGTGAAATAAATTTAATGTAATTAATTAAATACTACACAGTAATGTACATTTTAATTTGTTTAGTGTGTAACCATCTAGTATCTACAATAACTCTACTGCTAAAGAAATGATTTATTAAATGTATTATTGTTATTTTTATATTGCATATTATTTTAATGTTTATTAAAGTATACTTAATCACCTTCATTATTAAATTATAGTTTTATTTTTATATTTTAGTTTACTGTGTTATTGTGTGGAGTGCATAGATGTACTATTGTTGTATTACGGTTTTACTTGCATTATCATGGGTGTCTGTAAAACAATCTAAAATATTAAAGTATTCCACTGAACTCATATCAGCCATATTACAAGATTCCTTTCTTAAATTGATGTGTATTACAATACAAACATTAATAGTAAATAAAACAGCTTATCTAGCAGCCATACCACCCTGTAGCTCAAGACTGGTTGCCTACTGAAGGTAAGCAGGGTTGAACCTGGTCAGTAACTGGATGGGAGACCTCCTGGGAAAACTAAGGTTGCTGCTGGAAGAGGTATTAAGGAGACCAGCAGGTGGTGCTCACCCTGCGGACTGTGAAAGATGGGGATACGATACTGTAAAAAGGCACCGTCCATTGTATGAGAAGTTAAACTGAAAAATCCTGACTATATGTGGTCAAAATATGGCCAAATTAACCCCATTGGCCCTCCTCAATCATGGCCTCCTAATAACCCCATCCAGCCATTAATTGGCTACACCACTCTCTCCTCTCTCCTCTCCAACGTGCGCTCACGTGCGTGTGGGGAGTGTACTGGTGCTCTATGGCTGCCATCACATTATCCAGGTGGATGCTGCACACTGGTGGAGGTTCAGGAGAGTCCCCTGTTCTCTGTGTAAAAGTGCTTTGAATGTAAACGAGCTATAAGTGTATAATTCATTCATTCAAAATATGCAAATATGAGTTGTGTTTATCTTTATCAGAACAAGAAATATTTTTGTTTTAAATGTTTCATATAATATTCATATAATATCAACATGAAAATAGAACAAATGACGGCTCTGAGTACCTCCCAGACATGATCATACAGGAGATGTCCAGGTAAGCACAAATCATGAAATTCATCCACGCAAACCAGAGGTGTATAGTAAGGAAGTACAAACACTTTGTTACAGTAATTAAGTACAGTTTGTTTTATATTTGTACTTGAGTATAAATATTTCTTTGAACTTGTACTTTCACTTTACTATATTTTGAACAGAAAATTGATACTTTTACTTCGATAAATTTCTCCAGACCCTTTAGTTACTTTTGCGACTGAACACAGCAAAACAATAACAGCAGTACCTGCAAAAATGCATGCAGACTGGTGACAGTGATGTGTGATTTGTTGAAAGAATCTTTTGAGTCAAATCTTTTAAATTTGATTCCTTTGAACTGAAGGAAAAGATTCAAAAAGCAGTCTGAATGATTAGTTTTGCAAATCATGAATCGGAATAATAATCACAAGCAAGGAAGCGCCAGATTACATGTTCCGTCATCTGTCTCTACTGGGGAAGACAAGAAACTGCTCCTGTTTAAATTTGTTTTTTGAATAATTAATTGAATAAGTTCAGGCTTAAACATTATGAAAGCTGTGAAATAATTGTTAAGTTATTTGCGATCAGTCTCCCGCATTTCCAGAGACCTGTTCATATAAAAGTCAATCATGCGAGTCAATCAACCAAGATATGACGTGTATGAATAAATTACCTGCACTCATGAAAATGTCCAACAATATTTATTTGTATATTTTATGAAGATGGATGAATGGTCTTTGCCTAAGCAAAAATAGTTTTCTGGTGGTTGCTAAAGTGTAATATTAGCTTTGTGGCATATTTATGCCACAAACTACCGTAATTTCCGGACTATTGAGCGCACCTGAATATAAGCCGCACCCACTGATTTTTAAATAAAATATTATTTTGAACATAAATAAGCCGCACCTGTCTATAAGCCGCAGGTGCCTACCGGTACATTGAAACAAATGAACTTTACTCAGGCTTTAACGAAACACAGTGTGGCAGCGGGCGTGGTCAAGCTCCGTCCGGAGAGAAAAGCGGCAAGGGCGCTTACACCTGAGCTAAATTATGTCTAACACCGTGTCTAATTTGAGTAAGCATGGGAGAGCGGCATAAAAGGCAGCAGCCACAGAGCTGAGAAAGTGACACACGCCAGTCTAGTGTTGGCGATAGAAGAATTGAGAAACTTTATAAAATTGATTAAACATTGCTGTGACCATTAAGCCTTACCTGGAACGTCAAGTGCCCTGCTGAAAACTGTCACACTGGTGCCCGTGTGACAGTTTTCCCAAGAAGGACACGTGAAGCAGGGCTCTTGAAATTAGACACCGGTGTTAGACATAATTTAGCGCAGGTGTAAGCGCCTTACAGCTTTTCTCCCGGACGGGCGCTTGACCACGCCCGCCATGCGACACACGGCTTGTAATAAAACATTTGCAGTAAACAGTAGCCTACCAATAAAGTCATTGGTCACTATCTTCCTCGTCCTGTGCACATGAAACCACTGAAGTCATCTCCTTCGGTGTCGGAGTTGAATAGCCTCAGCTTTTGTCTTTTTGCACTGAGTCAATTCCTCACGCTGCTGTTTCCAACGTCTTATCATCGACACATTAAGACCAAGCTCCCGTTCAGCAGCTCTATTTACTTTTTCAACAGCCAGATCAATCGCCTTCAACTTGAAAGCAGCATCATATGCGTTTCTCCATGTCTTTGCCATGGTGAGGGTGACAAAATTACTACCGTAATCAGAATGATGGGAAGTTTGAGCGCGCTCGATGTAATCTAAACAGTAAACAAAAAAAGTTGTTTTGACCTTAACCCGTTCGGCAATTTCATTGGTCTAATGAAAGCTTCACACCGGCAAAAAACTGAGCACGTCACAGAATGGTTTTTTTTTAAATTTTTTATCAAATTTGAAAGCGGGAAAAATCCATATATTAGCCGCGTCATTGTATAAGCCGCGACGTTCAAAGCGTGGGAAAAAAGTTGCGGCTTATAGTCCGGAAATTACGGTACTGTTAGTGTAATGTTGTAACTACTGTTTTCTGGATGGTTGCTAGGGCATGCTAGGCAGTTGTCAAGGTGATCTTTTTGTAGCTTGAAATGTCTGGCCACCATTCGCTTGCATTGCGTTATTTTTTGTCAAATTAATCGAAAGTGTTCTTCTGCTAAATGCTTGCAATTATAAGTTTCAACCACCGATGTCACTAGAGAGCACACAGTTCCATAGTGCAGCTTTAAAGACAATGCATTTAAAAACAATTTGGGATATTTGCTTAGTTTGTATATTTGAGAAGTAAGCAATATTAATATGGTGGTTGGCTTTGGGAAATGAGGAATTATTGAGACCCATGATGTATGAGTGGGATATGATTTGGGAAATATCTTGATTTTGCAGTCGGGCTCCTTGTATGTTTTCTAAGACAATCTCTCGCTCAGTCAAATAGTATTCCACATAAATACTGCTGCATTCAATAAATGTTGCATTCATACTAGGGCTGTCAATTATTTCATATTTTGAATCAAATTACATGATGTACCTTTTATTCAAATTAATCACATATTAAAACAATATGTATATAATCATTAAAATTATTATAAATACAATACAAAATAAATATAATCATTAAAATAATTATAAATACAATACAAAATAAATATAATCATTAAAACACATTACATCATATACTGTACATTAATTGTGGCAGCAGACAAGTAATGCAAAATAGTATTTGTTTAACAGTATTTCCATATTATTGAACATAACCGTATTATTCACCTAATTCAATCTGCACTATATATTTATTTATTTATTTTGTACTTGTGTATAAGACAGATGCTTTTGGAGTGTCTTACTTTGGTTGTGTCGTGTCTCACTAGATTTCAGCATCTCTAGTCATAAGCGCTGTGTTTTTAGGATCAAGTGAAACACAGTCTCGAGACCCCTGTGTTCTGTTGTATTCAGTCCAGCTGTCTTTGACTGCAAGAGCAAGTCATCTGTGGAAGACTGTGCTGCCTTTTCACATTGGTTTGAAGAGGTGTATTTCGGCACAGCTAGAGATGCACTGACTGTCCCCTACTGCCACAGAACCCCCCAACAGTGTAAGTGAATAGTCATCTAAAGTCAGATTCATCAGATTAATTCATTTGTTCTTGTGGGTGTGGTCTTTAGGATATTTCCCAGTCCAGGCCTTCTAGCTGGCGTTGAGTGACGCAATCACACTTTAAGTGATGTACGTAATTCAAGAGCGAAAGCTTAAGATCAAGCTGTCTGACGAGTCGGCTGGATTTAAAAACAGGAGATGTTCTGCATGATCGCGTGATTGCTTAATTTATTAAAGAGTAAAGGAGGACTGATTTTCACTTGAAGTGAATTAGTACGTTTTTTTTGCATTGTTATAGCAACATCAGGAGTTTTGTACGTTTAAATTAGGCTGCTTGAGCATTCAGTGTAAGATCAAGTTTTGAAAAGTAGTGCTGCATTCCATTCAACTCGGAAAGTCGGATTTTACAACTTCCTACTAGGAAAAGTGCAATGGAATGCATCTTTAAGTCAGAGTTACAACTTGTAGACTCATGCAGAAATTCTGAACTCTGATTTCACCGAGATACAGGGGCATGATGTCACACAAACATGTCGACACTCAGGGAGATATACAAAGTAAGTGATAAACAATCACTTTATTAAGTAATATCGATAAATGAGTTTCCACATTACATGATATTAAAGCTTGTTTAACAAACGCCTGTAGAAACAGGTGTATAAAACATAATAATCTCTTTTGATAATCGTACATATGAAGCACAAATGCTAGCGCTGCAACATTGTTTATCAGTTGGGTTGCTAGGAGACATCTCTGATGAGAGTCAAACGCCTGCTAAGCTAACGGGAGCATTGCAATTTTGTTTTCTTAAACGTCATCTTCCGAATATCAGGCAATGGAATGCATTTATGGTGGAGATATAAAGTAGGAATATTCCACATACAACTTGAATGGAACGCAGTATAACCGTGTACCCTGACAAAACAAAATGCATTGCAAGCAATATTTAAATCACACATTTTATTAGATAGATTTTTCCAGGCATTATAGACCTCCCATTATAGATTCTTATGAAAAATTATGATTTTTGAATGTCTGTTCAGAAGATGTTCATTTCACAAAACAGTTTAATTTAGGCTTGCTGGAGCATTAAGTGTGGACGTGTTTTTAAAATGTCAGTGTCACGGTATTTAATCCTATGTCTCTTCCTTGTCTCGTGCCTTGTTCTTAGTGTGTGTTGTGTGGGTGCGTGAATGTGTGGGCGTGTTGTTTGTACCATGATTAGCGCTCTGCCGCAATCACTCCTCTCACCAGCTGTTACTCATTCCCATTCCCTTTAAATTCTCACCACTCTCTCATCTCCTTGTCAGATCGTTGTTTGTGATGTCCGGTGTTGTTCGCTCTTCAGAGTTCCAGTCCAGTTCTCTCGTTGTCCCTGTTTCGTGTCCTGTTTGCTGTTACCCGGATTCGCCGTGTCTGTTCAACACTTCTCTTCACTCTTCTCACCACGATCATCTGACCATTGGAGACTCTGCGCCACTAGACCATCACCCCGGACTTTTCCCCTATCTTCTCAATTTGACTGTCAATAAACTAATTGTCAACTTGCAACTTGCTTCCTAGCTTCATTACGTCACAGTCAGTTGGTATTACTAGTTTACTGCGACAGAATGTATGATGCCCAAAGGCATAGGGTGTCTTCTTCATTGTGAAACTGTGTTTTCTTAATAGCATGAATCACACAGAAGGCCTAGACTTTACATGCACGGGCCACCACTGGAAGAAACATTAAGCTGGTATATCAAGCTTGAATTGTTCTGATGGTAGAATCATTCCTTATTATGTCATTACGTATGGTTCGGGCCATGATTAATTACATTATTTCGTTTTATGCATTATTTTTCATATGATTTATCACACTAAATTAAAAGGTTAATAAATCAACAGCCCTAATTCATACATTGAAATTGAAAACATTTTACATACAGTATGTAACCTTTTAATACAGTCAAATATCTACTTTTTGAGCCATTGTGTCTTAGTCAATGTTATTTCAATGTTGCACACTTAAATGTTTTTACTTGCACTAAAAAAGTGGTCAGAAAAATGCAATGCTCTCCTACATTTATGATAATTTTAGTATAACTGTGCTTATTTCCATAGGTGATGCAAGCAGCAGAGGGTGGCAATAGACAGACAATGTACAGTTTTTGGCCCTTAATAAGGAATAATGTATATATTTAACAATATTGACATTTTTTGTCATTTCAGCCCTACAATTTGGTCAAAAACTACTAGAGCACACAATACTTTATTTCATTTTAACAATTAAATGTTCCAATGAATTTGTAAGAAAAATGAAAAAGTAATACACAATTATTTCCATGTCATTAATGATGTTCAGATTAAACTTCTCTCATAGGACTGAAATAATGGCACCAGTCTTAGCGAAACCACAAATAATGATATGCACTTCCTTTCACATGCAGATAGACGAGCCGTCTCTCATGATTAATGACAGTTAAACGCCCTGAGAACCTCCACAGCCCACCCACACTTCAGCTGAAAGAAAGTTATCATGTCCTTTCTCACACTCTTACGTACACTCACTCAGCAAAAGGCAATATTTGATCGATATTTTCCACTTGTTCTAACTCTGTTCAATAGCCTTGTGTGAAATTTCCACTCCAAATGGCCTCTAAATGGAGCGGATAGATGATTTGGCGAAGAGCAGATGGGCACGGGGTGGCACAGACTGGCACACATGATGCACACTGCTGCTCATTAAAATGCATATTCATAAATTCAACTCAACACATATTAGTACGATAAAACACAATCTGACTCATTTCTGTTAACTGCGGGATTGTCACTATGAAGTCAATGATACTTCATCTGAATTTACTATTGCTAATGAAAATGTATGAGTTCAACCAATGGTTTCCATTACATGTTAAGAAAGCTTCCAATAGTAAGCCACTGACACATTGCATAATGCTTAAAATAAAAGTAGTTAATGTACATTTGAATATGATTATATGTGAAAATATACTGTATGAATAAAAGATTTGTGACATTTCTAAATTTTTGAAGTGTTACCAAATACTTTTAAGGCATCAGATGTTTGTTAGTGTCAGTAAAGAAATGTTCATTCAAACTTGTGTTGTGTTGACAGTGTTTGTGTTTACACACTGAAATCTTAAGTGCACTCTTGGGTTATTCATCAGTGTTTTTCAAGTGTCACTTCAAGAAAAGATTCTTTCTTTTCTCCTCAGAGGTCAGTTCTCTAAATCCTGAACCCTCCTCCACCACCCATGCAGTCACATCTCAGTCTCTCTCTCCTATAGATAGCACACATTTTCCACTCTCACACAACCGGCTCACCATCCATCTTAAATGGCCTTAATAAAGTGGATGAATATTTATTAATCAAATATACATTACAGTATGTGAATTGATGTGTTTAGTTTCATACACAGAATCTGGCCCCTTCCGTGCTAGAAGACCGCTGTACCACACAATCATAGAAGCATATCTTCTTATAAGTGTTGACATCATTGATATGAATAGTGTTGCATTATGTGTAATAATGTGGCCAAAATCTGCTTTATTCCCCTGAGAAACTGACACGAGTTCAGCTTGGACCACAGATACTGGAGATCCAGAAGCTTCTCGATCTCTTGGCAACACTTTCCAGCTTCACCATTGGTCTGTTTCATAATCTGCCAATCATTCTATACTGCTATTGTCATGGCTATGACAGAAATGCTCTTTGTGTTGCCAGGAAGAAGCTGTGTGCCCGATTCTGAAATGCAGGGTGCCCGGGGCTGAGGAGTAGGGAGGGCCTGACACAATGAAATGCGGATTATTGGCTAGAAGACAATTCGGCCACCTGGGGGATGTGTGTTTGTGTGTTTGTCTGGAGCTTCACATAATCACACATAATATTTATATGTACACTCCTATCTGCACACATTTATTTTTGTGGACTTTGGACTTTAAGGAACCCCCTTCAAAGGGCTTGTGATTGTTGGGTTGTTTTTGTGTCCTGTGAAAGTCTGGTTAGCCGACTGGCTATTTGGAACAGATTTCAATGGGTCGATCAAAGGCTTTGTAGATAAAAATGTGTTATGTATATTTAATCTGAGAAAATACAACATCAGCACTCTCTCTGCTAACTACAGTAATATAATCACAGCAGTTTTTATTGTCTTTGAAGGAGAATTATGATGGTTGTGAGATGAATGTGTTTTCGCATTCCTAGTTTTAATATTATTC
This sequence comes from Xyrauchen texanus, assembly GCF_025860055.1. Classification (NCBI taxonomy): domain Eukaryota; kingdom Metazoa; phylum Chordata; class Actinopteri; order Cypriniformes; family Catostomidae; genus Xyrauchen; species Xyrauchen texanus. The sequence continues at coordinate 1,346,420 of NC_068304.1, forward strand.
TTTATCTGAGCATTTAATATACAGTTATCATCTAACCATCAACATCATCATTTCAAAAACACAGAATACTGACTGCAATGCCGCTGTGAGGTGATAACATTATTCAGTGACCCCTGACCCATAACCCTGACTCTGCACAATGAACAATGACCCTGACTGCTGCTTGTGGTCCATTACAATTTGTCTTGTAAGATTTATAATGTGAATTTTGCTGATCAAAACATTTAATATAGATCCATATTTTGAATACTTCACTATTTGAAGTTATACGCTCAACAGATTTACATAGGTTATGACACACTATAGCACTAAAACTCTGGTGTAAAATGAATAGGAGATGAATATAGGAATATCTCCTTTTTTCATTCTTCAGCCAAAATGCCATTAGGCCAATTCTTTTTTCTAGCTTTCATCATTCCTTTATTGTTTAGCATTGTTTGTCTATATCTGGGACTGAAATTGTAATGTTTATTTAACGGATTCCACTTCATACAGTATGCAGTTCAGCATCATCTTACACTACTATCTCTGAAACATCAGAGAATATCAGTGAATACAAGAATAAAGTTCAGATGAAAGAAAGCAGCAATGTCAAATGTCCCACAGTGTGCCAGAGGGGCTGTTTCATCCCTGACACTGCTGAAGCTCTTCAAGCAGGCTCTCCCGGGAGGCTTTAGCACTAATTTGAAGTTTAATTTGACGTGACTCTTTGGCTAATAGTGCGTGCTGGAAATTAATTAATTTGATTTGACTTGTGCTAATTTTTGATTCCCACAAACCAGCTTTCCCTTCGGAGCCTTGCAAATAAACACAAGGCGGCCTAGCTGGTGGAGATGTTGCGGTGTCACGGCGTCAGAGAAGACGTAGAACAGATGAGACAGGTGGGACGGAGGCAGCCCCCCAGAGAACGGGTCACATCTGAAGATCTTTGAGCACACATACACTTTGGGATGCGGGGTAACTGGTTTCTGACATTTTCATGCAACAGACGGCAACAATATAATGAAGAAATCCGGATGATGCTACCAATATGTAAATAAAGTCATTTATTTTTCTTTTTTTTAACATTTGGGTCACTATTGCCCCCATGGATGCCTTATATAAACCAGTTGGTCTACTTTGAATGGATGGGCTTTTAGAACAAGAAAGTTAAGGACGGTTTTGCTTTCAACTGAGCCATATAAAGCTTTTGAGAGTGCACCTCATTTCTCTTTTCCATTAGAAGCATTTTGAAATGGCTCCTTTTTTCATTTTCCTCAGAGGAACTTTAAAAATTGAACAGAAACTGAAAGTGCATCCTGAAAAACATGTAGGTCTTCATGACAAAAACAAATCTTTCAAGGGAGAGAGAGTACAGAGGGATATATTTAACATACTGTAAATGCACTGTGATGTGTCATCTGAGATTATTTCTCTATCTCAAGGACTATAGCATCTATATTGACTAACAGTGAGTCAGTGTGAAGCAGTGGGTGAAGTTTGCAGCCCCCACACATATATCCACTGATCTCTATCGAATCTACTAATACAGTAACTACATTCACACACATTCCTGCTGTCTTTATCACAAAATCATTCAATACTGATACAGATATCACTCACTATACAAAAACTACCTTCAACCCACCAGGCAATATACCAGCAGATTTCAGTACATGAGGAATCAAATTTCAAGTTTCAGAACTCAAAACGTCCTCTACAGTCCAAAAAGAACATTTATTGTTTCCAATCTGCAAAAATGACTAATTTTGAAAAGTGGAAAAGTATTTGGTGCTCATTGGAATAGCTGTCCCCCAAGAATGATGTAATGATGGAAGAGTGGTAATATTGTTCATCTAGTTTGCTTTTAACCAATAAAAAGTTTAAGATTGAGTAAGTAAGTTGTTTAAGGTCCCCAAATGTTTTTCCTGGTTATGGAAAACCTGTATCTCTGCATAGCATTCTGATGGATCCCAACATTTGAAATGAGTGGCATATATTTATTTAAACAAAAGTTTTGAAGTTTTTAAAAAGTTTAAACTAAAGATACATTTTTAACTAAGCTTCCATATTGCAGCTTTAAGAAAACCCTTGACATTAGTCTTACAGTTGTAACTAAAGCCAAGCACATACTGAACGACTCTGTATTTTGTTTATGGGGGACTATTCCTTCTTGACTAAAGCTCGGTTTACACCAAGTATTAAAGATGCATTTGGGGTGATCCGATTAGTGTACAGTACACCTGGTCGTTTCTTTTGACCACTTGTGTTCAGATTTTGAGTTATTTTAGTGGAATACCTACAGTTGAAAATAATGAGACTTGAGATGTAGGTATTGTATTATAATATTTTCCTATAATATAGGGTATCTTGCTTCTCATTGCTCTCTCTCTATATTTCATTGGCTGAAGCTCATTATTAGTCTCTAGCTCATTGGGACAATGTGCACACCTGGCGACTCCTTGTGTAAATTGTCAGCTATACGCTAAGCTAAAATGCTACATGCACATGTTTCAAGGCACGATCATATTTTTTACCAAGAAAATTCACTAAATTCGTTAGATCATAATTTCTTTTTTCTTGTAAGATCTTTGATATTAGTGCAAAAATCATATTCTTGATAAAAAAAAATTATTGTTTTCCTGTAAAAATATATAAAAATCCTTGAAACAAGATCAGTTTCATTAATCTTGTTTTAGAAACAACACTGCATAAGATATTTTGGTTTTCCAGAGAATGTATTTTTAACATATGTATTTTGTCTTACTGTACTGGCTGATTTTGTCTTTGACTAGACTGAGTTTTTATAGTCAAAAACAAGTGATAAAAATCTACCAGTGCTGAAGAAGTAATCCAAAGTATTTAGAATACATTACTGACCTTGATTAATCTAACAAAATATGTTACAAATTACATTTTACTGCATGTATTATGTAATCTGTAGTGGAATACATTTCAAAAGTAACCCTCCCAACCCTTCTTACAGGTAGTCTGCATCTTGTCAACTACCCGTGTGTTGTTTCCGTAATTTATAGGAAAACCAAAGTTCTGCCACACTGGCGAGTTCAGCGTAGATGGCACATTCTCAATCTCTGTGTTGCTGCCATCTGCAGTCATTTTCAAATAATGGAAACGCATTTGGCGAAGTACAGCTACAATTTCACAGAAGATAAAGACTGTGCCCTCTGTTGAAAGTGTCTGTACTAGGCTTAAGGGTTTTTGGTTTCTTGCAAGTGGGCCCTGATCATCGGGGGGGCTCCTCCACCCCAGTAGGAAAGCTCAGCAAAAACCGCTAAAGGGGTGACATGTTGTTCTAGGTACATGCGCAAATACATTTTTGTCAGGACTCTCAGCGGTTCACTTTAGAGGTCCGCTGGGTTTGGGTCAGTTAGGGGCCGTTCACACTGAACGTGTTTTTGTGTGCGTCTGCCCTGTTTTTCCATTATTTTCGAGGGAGGAATGTGACAGGGCGAAGAGCGAGGCCGGGTCGTGATTATACATACCCGGTCCCTTATCAGGCTAATTAAGCCTCCGAGAGGGATAAAGGCCGACTGTGGAAGGTGGTGAGACGAGAGAGAGATCGTTTACGGTCAGCTGACTGTCATGTGTGTTTGTGTTGTTTGTTTAAGTTTTTTTATTATTTAAAATATTATTTATAATGTCGAGCTGGTTCTCGCCTCCTCCTTTCCATTGAACTGCTTTACAATTATTAACTAGATTTTTTTTTCATTAAACATTTTGAATGTATTGGCTACAACGGGTGATAGGATGAATTTAAAATGATGATTTAAAATCAATTTTATGTCATTTTAAGCCAAAATTTTCTAAATGGGGCATCATGTTGGTTGGGTGCTTGGACAATCAGAAATCGTAACCACTAAACTAAGTGGTGACTTTAACACTCTCAGCAGCACTTGCGCAACAGCATTCATCTGTGAGTTTAACAAGACTCAGCCATCATTCAACCATCTGCAAAGTATTTTTTCAAATTGCTTGGCTCGTTGTAACGTGGTGTATTCTGCCGGGCCGACATAATTGTTTAGCTTACCTGACTGGTTCCCTGTGGAGTGACACTCCAATATTAAAAACTTGAACTGGTTAAACTCTTCTATTTGTGGCTGAAGCAAAGCAAGTTTCTAATTTTATTTTAATTTTTTATCTTTTATGTAATTCAAATTTTCGAATTAATCGTGAAAGAAAGCAGCTGCAAAATGTCTCTCTCTCTACCTTAAGGAAAAGAAATTGAAAACAGACAGTTTTGTAATAAATGGACTGAAAAATATTTGTTACATTTTATTGTTCCGTAATATTTGGTTTTACTTGATGGCACAAAGCCAGAGTGTTTGATATGCAGCGAGTGTATCATGGAAACAAAGGAATACAATTTGAGAAAGCACTTCAAGACCAAGCTCATAAACTTCAACATGCATTTTCCTGCAGGCTGTGATGCTCGCTGACATAAAGTGCAAAGTTTGACAGATATTTATGAGCAAAGATGAGCCATCATGGTCTGTACCTTGCAAGAGAGGTCTACATCAGCATCTCTCCGTGTAGCATGGATCCTCGGGAAAAAAAAAAAGTTCACCGACTCAGAGACCATGAAATATTGCATACCAGACGTTGTACAGAAGATTGGGATCAGAAACAACATAATAGCATCTATACATAAAATACCGATGTCTGACAGAACAGCCAGGAGAAGAGTTGAAATACTTTCAAATTATGTTTTTGAAACTCTTTTAGACAAAGTAAAAAAGGAGGTGATGTCACTAGCCCTGGATGAATCAACCAGTGGTAGTAATTCTATGTCTCTACTTGAAAAATGTTTATGTTATGTGCTTCCGGGAGTACCTATTGGGTCTAATTCCGTTGCACAGCAACTGGTGAGATACTTTTTTCAAAAAGTTGTTTCACTTTTTACTGAGCATGGACTAGATTTGCAAAGAGTAAATATACTTGTTACAGATGCCGCTCCTTCAATTTCAGGGAGGGTGCAAGGTCTGTATGCGCACCTGACCGAACTTGCGCCACAAATGAAATCCCTGCACTGCTTAATCCACCAGAATGTTCTATGCATTAAACTAAGTGGTGAATTAAAAATTGATAGTGTTATGTCATAATTCATTTAATTCGAGAAACTTCAATCCTACAGCATTGCTTGTTTCACAGGCCCTTATCAGACATGTCTACTGGGGCCAGTGGTAGCTCAGCGGTTCAAGCCCCAGCACCGTGAAGATACCACTGTTGGGCCCTTGAGCAAGGCCCATGACCCTACCTGTTCCAGGGGTGCACTCTGACCCCAGCTTCATTGGGATATGCAAAAACTATTGCATTTCATTGGCTCTGTACCTGTACTCCGCACAATGACAATAAAGTTGAATCTTAATCTACTGATCACTCTGATTTACTCCAACATATCAATGTTTGGCAGCTAATAAGGGCAATGCACTGAAAAGGTTTTGTAAAATCGGGAAAGAGATTGAGGAATTTTCTTCGTGACCATCATCACAAGAAATCCACCACAATTCTATCTCAAATGCGTGATGAGACCTTCATGACAAATGTGTTTCTGAGTGACATCATAAATCATTTGCACCGCCTTAATCTGGAAATGCAGTGAAGGGAAAACATTTGTGTGATATTGTGAAAAAAAACATGATGGATTTAACCACAAGATGGACTTGTTTTTAACTAGATTTGACCACTGCAAAAATGCTGCACTTTCCAACACGACGGAATTGTTAGACAAACTTCGTTCAAACCTTGCAGCAAGATTTGACGACTTCAATATACCAACAGAGTTGATGCACTATGGATTTTCTGGGGATTTTGTCTGGGGGATTTGTGCATTTTTGGGTTAAACTTAATCAGACCCAGTTCCCAAACACCAGAAGTTTGGCGATTTCATTCTGACTATGTTTGGTACAACTTACACATGTGAGTCAAGCTTCTTGCATATGAATGCAATGAAAACAGACACGCGTTCCTCCCTTACAAGAGAGCACCTCCACCAGCACTTGAGTATTACTCTTACTAATTATGAGCCAAACTTTGTAGCTCTTTCAAGGTCAAACAAGTGCAATTTTAGCTATTAAAATAAAAAAATTAAAAACAACAAAAAAAGAGCACTGGTTATTAATTGTGCATGTATTTATGTTTAGTGGACATGAGATCTAAAAGTAACAAACAATGTAATTCTACAGCCTATATGTTTCAGAGCTTATTTTGAGATTTTTTTAAGTAGAATGTTGATATTTTAATCAGTGTTAACATTTTGCTCATACAATGTCAATCAATAGCAATTTTAGTGTTCAACAGGGGGAAAAATACTAGTTCCCCTTCTGTCGCTCACTTCGACGTTGTGTTGAAGAACCGACACTAGGGGTCTCACTTGAGTGCCAAATATACATCTGATCTATGAAAAAAGGCCAATGAGAAGTTTGCAGACAGAATTTGCATGTCCCGCCCCCGGACATACGGGTATAAAGGCGTGGAAATGCGTCTATTTCATTCAGAAATTTTCTTCGGAGCAGATGGTCGTGTATGCAGCGAGCTGCAAGACACAGACCTGTTCCTCTACCTCTGAGCGATCTGCTGTTGGATCTTCGGCGCACTTCAGCGGCTTTCTCCTTCTCTGCACGGTAGTGCAGTTTGCCCCTGGGCGTTCGACAGCACTAACTTAAAAGAGTGTTGTTAAAAGAGTGATTTTCTCTAAAAGAGCAATACACAGCGGCGTTGAACATCCTTTATAAAGATGCCTTTCCACCCCTGTGTAGTTCCTGGATGCGGTAGAGTGCTCCCAGTCTCGTGTGTCTGGGCTGCGATCACACCGAGGCAGCGTTTGTGGATGGTTCATGTTCTCACTGCGAGAGCATGATCATGACAACGTTGCGGTCACGGCTTTCCTTCAAACGAAGGAACGCCACTCCAGCCGCCCCGCGGGATTGAGGATGACGCGGCTGACGATGGAGACGATATGGGGATGGCAGCGGGCGGAAGTCAACGAGCGTGCCGGGGGGCGGGCCCCGGCACACTCGTTGACTTCCGTCCGGGCTCGAGGCAACAGTGGCTCGCCTCACAGCCAGCCTGCCTATCCTCTGGAGCCCCCCAAGCTGGATGAGCTCGCCGCTGCATCGGAGAGCGGTCCAGCATCTGACGAGGGTGACTTGTCTGGGCTGCCACCTTCGGGCCAGCACGCCCAGGCTGAGGCCGACGCCCTGATGTCCGACATGCTTGCCCAGGCCGCTGCCAGCGTGGGGCTGGACTGGAACCCTCCATCCTGCCCACAGGCATCACGGCTGGATGTGCTGCTCACAGCCACGCCCCCCCGGTCCCTTTCTTCCCAGAGGTGCATGATGAGCTGACGACTGCATGGAGAGCACCCCTCTCCACTCGTCATAAAGCCCCTCGCTCATCCGCTCTCACTACCCTTGACGGTGGAGTGGCCCACGGGTACATGGCAATTCCCCAGGTGGATAGTGCAGTTGCGATCCACCTATGCCCCCAGAACGCCGCTACCTGGCGGGGTCGCCCTGTGCTCCCCTCCAAGGCCTGTAGGACGACGTCATCATTGGCCATTGCCACCGGACAGGCCACTTCCACCCTGCATGCCATGACCCTCCTGCAAGTCCACCAGGCCAAGGCACTCAAAGATCTGCACAAGGGTAGTCCTGATCCCGATGTGCTGCAGGAACTGCACTCAGCGACCGACCTCACCCTCAAGGCCACGAAGGCCACAGCGCAGTCACTCGGGCAGGCAATGGCCACACTTGTGGTTCAGGAATGTCATCTGTGGCTGAACTTGGTCGAGCTTGGACTTCGCCCAGTAGTTCTCCATGGTGAAAAAGCAGACGGAGGCCATTTCACATATCTTCCCTGCGAGAACATGACCATGGCAAAGATGCGGTCGTGGCTATCCTTCGAAAGCCACTCCAGCCGCTCTCTGACCCGGGCCTTCTACCTACAGGTATGATGCAGGGTTGGTTAGCGCTGGAGGCAATTTGGGGACCCCAATGGGTGTGGTTCCTCCGGGCAATCCCCCACGGACCTCCCATTCCCCAGCACGCTTGTTTGCCTGTTCTGGGATAGTTCTGGGATGAGACAGGAAGTTCGCCTCAGGGCAAGTTTAATGTCTCTTTCGGAGCTTGTGAGCAGGATGAGCTCTTGATCACAGCATCGGAGAGTGGGTTGGCGCAGTCGGACACTGAGGAGTCAACTGGTCTTCCACCTTTGGGTGTGGCCACCCAGTATGAGGCCGACGCGGAGCTGACCGCCATGCTTGCCCGAGCTGCTGCGAGGGTCAGGCTGGACTGGAACCCTCCACCCTGCCCTGAGCCCTCGTGGTTTTATGATTGGTTCCTGGGTCCGGAGCGCCACTCACGGCCGTGCCCTGCCCCGGTCCCATTCTTCCCAGAGGTGCACGAAGATATCACAAAGTCATGGAGGGCACCTTTTGCTGCCCGGACCTGACTTCTGGGTTCATCTGCTCGCACTACACTTGACGGTGGGGAGGCCAGGAGGTACACAGAGATTCCTCAGGTGGATAAGGCGGTTGCGATGCACATGTGTCCACAAAACACTGCAACCTGGCTCACCGAGACTCCTGTCCAGGGCCTGTAGGTCTGCATTCTCTCTGGCGACCAAAGATTACAGTGCCGCTGGACTGGCCTCCTCTGCCCTGCATGCCATGGCCCTCCTGCAAGTACACTAGGCCAAGGTATTGAAAGGGCTGCACGTGGGTTGTCCTGACCCCGAAGTGATGCAGGAGCTGCTCTCGGGAACCGATCTCACCCTCCGGGCGATGAAGGTCATGGTGCGGGCACTCGGGCAGGTGATGTCCACCTTGGTGGTCCAGGAGTGACACCTATGGATGAATCTGGTTGAGATGAAGGACGCCGAAGAGGTCCGCTTCCTCAATGGACACCATTGAGGACTTTGCCCAGCAGTTTTCAGTCGTGAAGAAGCGGACAGAGGCCATCCAACTTATCGAACACACAAACAAACACAAAAAAAACCTCCAATGTTGTTTTTTGGAATGTGCAATGAAGATCTGCTTGCAAAAAATTATGCAACGTATGTTAAAAAAAGTGCTTCTATTTAATTTGTTTTAAGTTTGATTAGGCAGTTTCTTTCTCTTATTATCTGAACTTCAAGAATTTATTTTGTGTATTAGAGAACTTTATACTGATAATAAATAATATTTTGCATTTTGCTCAATCATTTAAAAAAAAATAAAAAATATTTCACACTTTGTCATTTAAGTGTTGTTATATTGAATTGAGATTGCACTGAAATGTGAACCTCACATCATATAGCAAACCGAATTGTCTGTCGACCATATCCTCCCATCCCTAAATGAGATACATAATGAGCACACACATTTTTACTTGCATGTACTGTCAATATGTGTTTTACTGTGCTGCGATTTATGTGTTAAAATTTAATCGATGTGTGAGCATTGTGTGTGTGTGTGTGTGTGTGTGTGTGTGTGTGTGTGTGTGTGTGTGTGTGCGTGCATGTGTGTGTCTGAGTTCTTGTCAGCAGAGTCAAAGATCAGGCTGATCACAGAGCTGCTGAGCTTTTGAAGTCTCTGAGGGACTGACAGTTTTTCAACCCCATCAGAACACACACACAAACGCACACATGTTGGTGCGGCTATCCTTATGAGGACTCAACATAGACATAAGGATTTTTAGACTGTAGGAATTATAGATTATATCCCCTAACCCTACCCCTCAACTTAACACTTAACACACACACAAAAAAATGGAGACACTAGAAATGTCCTCATAAACCACATTTATAGCATAATACCCTTGTAATTACCAGTTTGTAACTTAAAAATATTTACCTCCTGACCACTGGATGGCACCATTGATCAAATTGAAGTGAACCAGAATAGAGTATTCCAGAGAGCTGTGAAATAAGTAAGGAATAATTGATGACAGTCCGTTGAATTATTGAAAAATAATGCACACACCGAGGTGGTATTGCCCGGGTGTGCATTATTTTTTAATAATTAAACGAGCCACTGTCAAATATTATGCTAATACCATGGTTACCACAACTTAAGACAGTAGTTAAGTTTAGGGTTTAATTTCAAGACATTTTCAGTTTTTTGTCCCTAAAACACTCTTGTGAGTGGAACTACTTTCTTCCATCACGGATTCAGCGTCTTGCTTTGATACAGCCCAAGACTTTGTTACTAGTTTGAACACATCAACTAGCAATGGAAGCTTACGCTGCTTTAATGGAGTAACAAGGTAGTGTGTGTGGGTGTATGTGAGCGAGAGAGAGAAACTGAGTGAGATTGCTTGTGGGATTACCTCTGTTTGTTCTGGCTCTAGTCAGCATTAACATTGCTTCAAATTGCCAAGATGTAAGTTTAAGTAGGCTACTCTTCTCAGCAGCAACGAGTGTTGCCATTGTTGTATATAGATTATCTGTTCCTAAACAACTGTTCCATCCCAACTAAGTCACAGGGGTGTGCATGACATTTTGCTCGCATTTAGGGTTAGGGTCCTCATAACGATGCATGTGTGTGTGTGTGTGTGCAAGGGCACTTTTTAACAGAAATACATTTAGGAAGTTATAAACATTGTTTGTCATTCTTATCCAGTGTACTTATCCAGTGTCTTTGTTTTATTTTATTATTTTGCTGTGGTAACCTGTTCTGCTCTTTGAAATAGCTTAAATATTTTGATGTGGAACCGTTATGCAGTCAAGACCTGGGTCTACTTCATAGCCCTGCATTTACTGAAAAATAACTGCACACATTTGAACATCTGTCAACCAATCAGAATCAAGCATTCAACAGACTGGTGGTTTAAATGTAAAATAAAATCATTACTACTGTAGTGATAATCACATGGCCATTTGAAGAGGTAGACCTCACACAAAACACCAAAGTACAGTATGTGGTGAATTTGATCACACATCACTTAAGGTGTACGTGTGTGTGTTTATGAATGACATGTAACCCTTCCCTCCATTTACCTTGGGACACCAGCTAAGGAATTTCACCTTAACAGTATAAAAATGATGGACAATTTGATAAATTAGAAAGATGTAAATTGGAGGGAATGAATCATCTGAATAATCTGAAGGATTTGTGAGATCCGGCCTAACCTTTAGAGCCCTTACCTTATTATCAACACAAAGAAGACACAGTTGTAATACAATTAATTTTATTTACAAAAAAGCTAACAACTGCTAAATGGGACTAATATGCTAAAACCTACAACAAGTGGTTAAGAAAAATTGCATATGATGGAAAGATGTAAATGGTTGAGTTGGATGTAGCAACAGTATAGCAGAGATTTGGTTATTTTATGGGAGGATAAACTGTTATTCATCTATAAACTAATAAGGTGAAGACCGTATCTCTAATTAAACAAATAATTCTAAGATTAATTGTAAAATATTTGGTACAAAGCTGATGCATTAGAACATTAGAAAATCATAAACTGATAGTATACACGTATGCCAAGATTTCTAGAAAGATGTTTGAATAGAGATATTTATGTTCTTTTTGATTGTGCGATGAGTTTGGTGATGGTGACATCTTCCATTGGTGGTTCAGGGCCACTCTAAAGTTGTAAAGGAGCTGGATTTCATTTCAACCGGCTTGAAAACAAAGTGCTGCTGATTTCCTGGAGAACCACGAGGGTCCTTGCAATCTGGAACATGCAGACGTGGCCCTGACTCCAGTGCAGAATTTCCTTAACAATCTGGAAATTGCAGATGAAGGAAAACTTGAAGAAACTGTTTGCTTGCAAAAGCTTAACCTTGTTACTGGAATTTCTGTAGTTATCTCCCTAATATGGGGACTCCGAACTTGGAGTGAGACTTGGTACTTGGTCAATCTGTTGCTGTCTCTCTGGACTGAAGACTCTCACAGACCGGAGACTCAGAACTTGGTGAACTGGTACTGCCTTCTACCTCACTGTCTGGAGACTCAGAACAATGCTGTTGAAACATACTATAATAGCTTTCATTTAAGGAAGAGGTTTCAAATTGCTGCCTTTCTGATCCAGTGTTCTGATTGGCTGTTGGAATCAGAGGTTGCACACACAGTGTTAGTTTCAGTTATTTGTCATTTTCAAGGATCCAAAGTTTTTATATGTGGAGATGTGTCCTTCTTTTGGAGAATCTCTTTGTTTCAGTTGCTCAATCCAAATGGCCAGGCAAATTAACAGAACCAGTTTGATGGTCGTTAGATGTCCTGCAGTCATTCACACCTAGGGTTTAGGGATGGGGAGACTGGGTGAACAATAGTGAATCTGGTGATGGGATAAACTCCTCTGCAAGGCCCTTTGTCTTCAAAAAGGTGCCTAGAAATGGTCTTTTCAGTCTTTTGTGATGGCAAAAGGCATCTGCTTATGTAAGGCCTGTTCACATCAATAACCTGATCACATCAATGTGAAGATTCATCCCCTGTAGTAGATGAAAGGGCTTTGGAATGCCTTTGTCTTCTTGCTGTCTACTATGCATCTTATTCAAACAGATGGATATGTGAACTCATATAAACACCAAGCCATAACTACACACAAATGCACAGGGTACGTCAAAGAGTTTTTAAATGAAATGCTGAAATGTTTGTCAACATCCCACTCACATTCTGTCAAGTTTGATGGCGGTGTGATGGGGGGGTATACATTGCCTCAGGGATGCCTCATTCACAAGTTCTTCCTCCACCTCTGGCTACAGTTCCCTTTTGCTCTGCTAGAGCATTATACCAACTAATTTAGTCTTGCTGTCAATTACTAATATTTCTCTCTCCACTTTAAAAGAATAGTATCCCCAATTAAAATTCTGTCATAAATCACTCACCCTCATGTCGTTTAAAACCCATATAACCTTTTTTCTTATACATTTATTTTTAACTCTTAACAATGGAAGTACTTCAATAAAGACAAAAGCCACTGCGAATGAGCTTCTCTCATGCACTTATGAACGTACAACAGATTTTCATAAAAACAAATCTTGTTTCTCACCTAAACCTATTGTCCCCATGAACTCCAGGTGTATCACAACATTACACAATTTGATTTGAAGAAAATCAGTGTTTGTAAATTGGACAAAAAGACAAAAGATATAAGACTGTGTACTTAATGTCTTTAATGAGGGAATAAACCACAATCCCATGAAGTATTGTGAATGATTTTATCAAATTAAATACTATATATTTAAATTTGTTTGCAACATATCCAGATATTTACACATATATAGTTAGTTTAAGAGTGTATAAGGAGAGAACCTTTATTAAGTCATTCCCCGTGTATCTCGGTCATAGCAGAGCTCTTTTGCTGTGGTATGTCAGCTGTGACTCTGATTTGTGGAACGTTTCTTTCCTGGACCATGGGTATTGTAGTTCTTCATCTGCAATTCCACTATTAAACATGAAGTTAAAAATGCAGACTGATGGCTTCAAAAGAATCATATACCATGAATTAACCCTTTAACAGTGGAATACCTCACAGGGGTCAAAATCATCATCCTGAGAACATGTCCCAACCATTTTCAGCCTGATCTCGTGAAATTGACATGAACATGACAACATTTGAGCAATTCAAAATGTATGTGCATGTTTGGCTGAAATGTCCAGCTGGGGGTGCCAAAAGGGAGTAAAATGGTGTCGTATTCAGATGAGGTTTTCAGGTGAATTTTAGATGGATGTTTTTATAACATACCTCCCTAATGTAACATTTTTGCGTCAACCTTACCATTAGTGATCAAAATATGAATGAGACATTTAAAATAAAACATTCTTACCTTTTCAATGCCTAAACCTAATCATTAGTGTTTAAAAATGCAGAAGCAAAATAAAAAAATCAAATTTTCTTATCCAACCACATAATTTCATGCTGCTTTTATGACTCTGTAATGTTATGTGTCCGCTTGAGTTCATTGCCCCTGATGAGATTGCATTAGAAATGCCAATGCTTTGAGATTAAACATAGTATCTTTAATGCTGTTAAATTAAATTAGTAGTTACACTTCTCAGCAAATATCATGATCTGGCATCAAACTTATGTTACTTAATGAGCACCATCATGAAGCATGGAAGATTGACTTTTGAGTGGATACAAGTATTCATTGTAAAATATGAGCTGTAACCGCTTGAAAGATTTTAATGTTACAGTAATGTAATATTTGGTCTGCAAGTGTTCAATAAAGTAATATAAAACTTACCAAACCCAAAGGCTGAAGATGCAGAGATTGGAGAAGACTGGACAGTGGTGGAGGTGTAGAGACCGGTGACCAGCAGCCCATCAAAGTAGGTACTGGTTGAAATCGTCACTGTATACACACAGAGAGGAGAGATTGGGTGTATGAAGAGATGGACAAAATTTTCAACCAAATCTGTAAAATACCACAATAGTGTAAATTGAAGGTCAGCCTGTTTAAATAGGCCTACAGTACTTTGGTGCATTTTGTGAAACAATAATTGCCAAAAGATGTTATCAAAAGCGGTTAACAAAAGTTGACCCATGCTATTGTTATTTGTGAAGAAACTGTAAATTGTTAACTGTAGAACTGATCAGCTTTAGATATTATTTTGAGGGACTGACCCACCAAATGGCACTATATGACAGCTGTTCTTGAACTTAACTCAAATTTGAGTCACTTTACAATTTGTTAGGGAATTTAAACAAGATTTTATTTGTTGAATGGATTCAAAATCACTTAAATGAACAAAGGCGCCACTAAGTAATTAATTTAGCAGATCCTGTAGCTCAACTGACCGTGGTGCTGTCAATGTTAAGCTCATGGTTTCTATTCCCAGGGAGTACAGACATTAAGACTACACAGAAAGCATGGCTTCCCGAAACTTTCATAAGAAATGTGGCAATGACAAGTTTAATATGTGTACAAATAATAAATTACATATCACTAATTATGCATTTTAATATTTTAGCAAATAAAAGTATCAAATAACACACATCACTACCGTTGCTGTTTGTTCAAGTAACGCAACCCCCTCCCCCTGTTTTGCTATTTGCAAAACAACAGTCTTTGCTCCCTACTTTTGAAAAGCACCAGCTACCACTAGAATACATCCACTGATAAAATGTATACCATGAATGTATTGTAAGTTACTCTAGATAAAAGCATCTGATTATGTACAAATGTAATTGAAATGTAAAGACCTTTTGAGCAAATCAAATTGGCAACTGTGAGGTTACCAGCACACACATACACCACACACACACTTATATTTCAAGTGCATTAGTGTTAACATGAAATCATTTTAAATATTTGTATGTTAATCAACAGGGTGTCACAGATACTGTCTATAGACTATAGATACTGTCTATTGATCTCAAAAGTCAAAAGACCCTTCATAAACTTATAAAACCAGAAATCAATTAAAATTCTTGATTTTACCAGATTCTGAAATAACATTATTACGATGATAATTGTTCAATTTTATTTTTCCTACTCATATAAATGACTAATCTTGCCTGACCTAAAACCAAATTTAGCAGTTGAAAAACAAAACTCTTCCTCTTCACATATTTAAAACCAATTTAAAATCCCCATAGAAAAAAAATATTTAAAAGAATTAAACGAATTTGTAAAATCAAAAATAAAGGCTTCAATCTAATACATTCCATAAAAGCATGAAAAACTGTTTCTCTCTTTAAACAAAAAGGACAATCAGCACTAACCTCAGGATTTAGAGTTGAAATAAAATCATTAACAGCAATAGCACAGTGACGATTTCTCCACTGTATGTCACCTTACCATTTTGAGGACACTCACTGTCTTTTACAGGGATCTTCATTCAGGTTTTACATTCTCTTCTACATAAAGTGCATTGCACCAAGACGTGTCAACTTTATTATTCAGAACCTTTTTGTTAAAAACTTAACACATGCTTTATAAAATGCTTTACGAGGATGTACATAAATCCAAACACAAGGGTTTTTAGGCTTCTAAAAAAGGCCCCTTACAACCATCTAGTTTAGGCAACACAATCAGACTTGGAAAAAAGTCCTCAATATTAGGAGTGTTTATTCCTCCATGAAAGACCATCAGTAATGTCTAGGTTACTGCCGTAACCTCCGTTCCCTAATGGAGGGAACGAGACATTGAGTCGATGTAGTGACACTAGAGGTCGCTCACTATCTGATCCCTGAAAGGGGTCGAGGGAACCTTGGGCACATAGCCCGGTTGTGGTCTCAGGATTATTTTTAGAGACTTCTGGACCGAACTCCATGCAAGTATTGCTGACAGAGAACGCCTGCAGTCCCCCGACCCTCTTGATGGAAGTGAGCGTGGTCTTCAACGAGCATGGTCTTTAAAAGGGGCTCTCTGAAGGCCCAGAAGGACCACGGAGAGGTCCCATGAGGGAAAGAGGCGTGGCCTAGGAGTTTTCAACCTCCTGGTGCGTCTCAGGAACCTGATGATCAAGTGGTGCTTTGCAAGAGACTTACCTTCCACTGCGTCGTGGTGTGCTGCTATAGCAGCTACGTACACCATCAAGGTGGAAGGGGACAGCCGCCCCTCCAAATTCTTCTGCAGGAAGGAAAGCACTGACCCGACTGCGCATCTCTGGGGGTCTTCCCCTCAGGAATAACACCAACTCATGAACACATGCCACTTCAGGGCATACAGCTGCCTCGTGGTGTGAGCCCTGGCCTGAGTGATCGTGTTTGCCACAGTGGGCGGTAGACCACTAAAGTCTTCCGCGTCCCATCCAGGGACCAGACAGAGAGGTTCCAGAGGTCAGGGCGTGGGTGCAAGATGGTACCCTGTCCCAGATAGAGTAGGTCCTCCCTTTTTTGCCACATTGGTGCTGTCGCGAGGAGCATGAGGTCCGAGAACCAAGTCTGTTTGGGCCAATCATCGAGTCGCAAGTGCTCAGGGGCAGGTGGAGTGTTCCACTCCAGCCCGACACTCGTGGTGGCCCGGGGCAAGCATGGTGGTCAGCTCCACATCGACCTCAGACTGGGTGGGCACACCCGAGAGCACTAGCCCAGTTGAGTCCTTGGCATCCAACATCACCAAGGCGCTTTCTGATGCCGCAATCGAAAGCTCATCAGTCTTGCAAGCTCCGAAAGAGACATTAGGTTGGCACTGAGGCGAGCTGCCTGTCTCATCCCAAAACTGGACCAAAACGAACGAGCATGCTGGGGAATGATCGGTCCGTGGGGGATTACCCGGCAGATCCAAACCCATTGGAGCCCCCAAATCACCTTCAGCGTCCACTGGGCCTCGTCCCCGTAGGTAGAAGGTCCGGTGCGAGGGACAGCTGAAGTGGCTTTCATCCAGAAGAAAGATAGCCGCAACTGCATCATTGCCATTGCAAGAACATGAACCATCTACGAATGCTTCCTCAACTTGATTATGGCCCACGTACATGAGGCAGTGATCGTGGCCATCAGAGGTGGAGAGATAACGACTGCAGAGGTCAGGGGCGTTCTCTGCAGCAACAGCTGCAGAAAGAGAGAAAGCCGCTGAAATGTGCCGTATATCCAACAGCAATTTGATTCTTTTGATGTGAATGGACCGGCAGAGAATTACAGCTGCCTGCTGAATCAACCGCTGGTCACCAAAGAAAAAGTGGTTGCGAGCCAGCTCCTTTTATACCAGCATGTCTGGGGGAGTGGCATGCAAATTCCACTTGCCAATTCTCATTGGCCTTTTCTCAAAGATCTGAGGTTTTTGGGGCTCCCAAGAGCGACCCCTGTACATCACATTGTCCATTGATTAAACCACCACATCATCAGCATAAGCTGACTAAACAAATTATTACAATTTATTTCACAGTTTGGTCAATTCAAATCACAAATGTTTTCTATTAATCAGTGCAACAATGATTCTATAGCAAGTGAATATAACATTCCAGATAAAGAACACCACTGCCTAGCATCCCTCTGAACCTTAAAAGGAGTGCATAAGCCACTGTTTATCTTAAGCACACAATCAATGTCAACATAAATAACATTTACTTTATCAATAAAATCTTTACAAAATTCAAAGGCATCAAATGTTATCCACAAATATGAGTGTTCAACCCTGTCGAACGACTTTTCTTGATCTACCGAATTCAGTCCAATATCAATATTGAGCAATTTGGAGACTTCGAAGAATCACAAATAAGGACAATATTATAAAAATTAGACCTACCGGGGACACAATATGGCTGATCCGGATGTACAACCTGATCTATTACATTAGCTAGCCTGTTAGCTAAATCCTTAGAAAGCAATTTATAGTCAGAACAGAGGAGCGAGACAGGATGCCAGTTCTTGATATCAGAAAGGTCTCCTTTTTTGAGTAGGTCTACGGCTACTCAAAGGCAACCTGCCTTTGCCTAAACTGTCATTAAGCACTTGCAACAGATCCTCTCCTACCTCTGCCTAATTGTTTTTATAAAATTCAACAGGTAAACCATCAATCCCTGGCACATTCCCAGACTCCATAATTTAAAGGGCCTTATGCAACTCCCCCAGGCTTAAAGCACTTGAGAGCTCCACATTTGCACCCTCTAACAACTGAGTCAACCTGTCAAAAAAGGTATCCCAATCCCAACTCACTCTTGTATAAATTATTATAAAAACCACAAGCTCTTGCTCGTATTTCTGCATAACTAGACAAAATTACTCCAGCCTCAAAAGCATAAATAAAACGTTTTTGTCCATTTTTATTCTGAAGACTATATAAATATTTGGATGGTGCATCCATATTTTCAATACTTAAAAAGTGAGACTGGACCAGAGCTCCATGTGCTTTCAACCCCAGTAGGTCAGCTAGCAGAGTCTTTCTGTTTGAGATCATCTCAAAGTCGATCACCTGTCAAATCAAGGAAACCATGAAATGTTATTATATCTGCCTCCAAGGCCTTCACAGAGTTATTTAACTCTTTGGTGACGTTGCGAGTGTACTGTTGGCAGAATTGCTTTATTAGTACATTTCCAAAATCCCACTATTGCTTTAAATTCTGAAAAGAATGTTTTGTTGTTTTAACATATTCCCAAAACAATTTAAATACATCCTTAAAATCCTTATTGCACAACACATTAGAGTTAAAATGCCAGTATGCACTTTGGGGCTTAATTTCATTTTAAAAGAATGAACACAGTACCATATTATGATCAGAAAAAAACAACTGTTGCGATGTAATAACTTACAAAAATCCCCAGCTGATTTTTAAAACCATAAAACTAGTCCAATCTCGCAAGAGATAAAACATTATCATGAGTGTGAGCCCATTTATGCTGTCTTTGTCTATCATGAAAATGCCTCCAAATATCACTTAATTAATGTATAATTAATTCGCAAGTACACATTTCCACCAGTGAGCCGCCTTGCACTGGTGCTGTGCAAGATCAGGGAGGATGAGGAACAGGTCACCTTGGTGGCTCCTTACTGTCCCACCTGGACCTGGTTCTCAGATATTATGTTCCTCACGACAGCACCTACCTGGAAAATTCCCCTGAGGAAAAATCTTCTTTCTTAGGGACTGGGCACCCTCTGGCACCCATGCCCAGACCTCTGGAACCGCTACGTCTGGCCCCTGGACTGGATGCAGAAGATCTAGTGGATCTACCACCTGCAGTCGTAGACATGATCAACCAAGCCAGAGCTCCCTCCACCAGGCAACTTTATGCCCTAAAGTGGCGCTTGTTCGCGAATTGGTGTTCTTCTCGAGTCGAAGACCCGCAGAGGTGCGCAGTTCAGTCAGTGATTTCATTTCTGCAGGAGAGGCTGTCCCCCGTCCACCTTGAAGGTGTATGTAGCTGCTATTGCAGCCCATCACGACGTAGTAGATGGCAAGTCCCTAGGTAATCACGACTTGATTTTCAGGTTCCTGAAAGGCTCCCGGAGACTGAACCCTCCCCGGAACCCTCCTCTCAGTGGTCCTCACAGGCCTTCAGAGTCCCCCCTTCGAGCCACTTGATTCAGTTGAGCTCAAGGCCCTCTCCCTGAAGATGGCCCTCCTGATCGCATTAGCCTCCATCAAGAGGGTCGGGGACCTGCAAGCGTTCTCTGTCAGCGACACCTGCCTGGAGTTCGGTCCAGCACATTCTCAGGTTATCCTGAGGCTGCGACCAGGCTACTTCCCAAGGTGCCTATGACCCCCTTAAGAGATAGGTAGTGAACCTGCAATTGCTACCCCGGGAGGAGACAGACCCAGCCCTTTCGTTGCTGTGTCCGGTACGTGCTCTTCGTATCTATTTGAACTGCACACAGAGCTTTAGCTGTTCTGAGCAGCTCTTTGTCTGCTTTGGCAGACATCGGAAAGGGAACGCTGTCTCCAAGCAGAGGCTAGCCCACAGGGTCATTGACGCCATCTCACTGGCCTACCAGACCCAGGCCGTGCCTGCTCCTTGCAGGTCCGAGCACACTTGACAAGAAGAGTGGCATCCTCGTGGGCACTGGCCAATGGCACCTCCCTAGCAGACATCTGCAGAGCAGCGGGCTGGGCAACACCCAATACCTTCGCCAGATTTTACAATCTCAGGGTTGAGTCAGTCTCGTCCCGTGTTTTGTCAGGTCCGACTCAGTAGAACTCGGTAACAAGGCACAACCGACCGGGTGTTCTGCTTGTACACATTGCCCTTCACAAAGTTGATCCAGTGTGCCTTCTATCCCAGGTTAGCCACTAAGTGTCGCTCCCTGGATTTTCTCCTCCCTAGCCTTCTGGCCTGTGAATTCAGCAGAGCAATTTGCATCCAGACACACTACGTGTCACAGGTTCTCTGTACTGGGGTCGAGCTTCACAGGGAGTTTGCCAAAGAAGTGAAATAAGCCCATGACGTATTTTCCGCAGTATGGTCCCCCTGTTGGCAGACCCGCGTTTCCCTTGGGCAGCCCCGCTGCCCCGGTCGCCGTGCTTGTTGAGCTCCCCCCTCATTTGGCTGGACCTACCACCGCGTTACTCCCACGTACGACTTCACAACCCTCGTGGTGTATCTGCCACATGTTACCTCCCCCTAGATTGGGCAGAATGTGGTCTCTGCAGGGTCTTTCCCCCTGAAAGAATAGGACTGGGAAAGACCTCATTCCCTGATGCATTCCTTAGCGTTAAGATAGCCCCAGCCGCTTCACATCCTATGTGAGAGACATAGTGAGAGAAAAGGTAGCGGCTGTCGGGCTTGCTCCCATGCTAGTCATGTAGCACCTATTCCCCCCCTCTGGGGTGCGTGGAACCTAATGTCTGTATATTACATCTCTTCTGGGGGCGTTGGGGAGGGCTACGTGCAGCCGACACAGTTGCCTCTAGCACGCAGTATTCTGCTTGCACCTGTCTCGGCAGTTCACGTAACACGGTCAGTGCGTGGCGTTTTTAGATAGGTCCCTTGTGTCACTTCGTTCAATACAACGTCAAGTGAGTGACAGAAAGGGAACGTCATGGTTACTGTCGTAACCTCCATTCCCTGAGGTAGGGAACGAGACGTTGTGTCCCTCCTGCCACAGCACTACACCTACCACTGTAAACGGCCGTGCCCTATTCTCGGCTCCTCAGTGCAAAATCCTGACTGACAGACGCTGCCCCACTTCCCTTTATAACCGTATGTCCAGGGCGGGGCATGCAAATTCTGTCTGCCAACTTGAAAATGGCCTTTTCTCAAGTTCATAGGTATGTTTGGCATCCCAGGAAGACCCCTTGTGTCACTTCATTTGACACAACATCTCGTTCCCTCCCTCAGGGAATGAAGGTAATGACAGTAACCATGACGTTTTCACATCTTCTTTAACCGGTAAACATCTTTGTTTGAAAAGCACCCTTCAGCCATTAAACTCTTTGTTTTTTCAACAAAAATCTGGGAAATATTCATTGACAATAATCGTAATCTTATTCTTAGTTGATTTGAGGAACATTTAATGTAATCTTCATCATAACTGCGGCTGGAAAACTCACTTTGTTACAAAGCTTGAATCAGATTACTCACTATCACTCTCGAAACCAATCTGATATTCAACATCTTCACAGTCTGCTCACTTTAGCTGTCAAAAATCATGAACTATATCTGACTTCTCCAATTAAATTGGCACCCTGAACATTGTTTGTTCCGACTCACTTTCATTACGCCAACTCCCGAACATTCCTTATATCCAATTGCATATCCATTTCACCATCTTTTGCACTATTCGTACTTTTAATTGCCAACTCTATCGAAACTGATTCATCTTCCGCGAATTCATCAGAATACTGCCACTGATTCTACCCCAGCCGTGTTCACATAAGAAGGTTTTTCAGCTTCCTGATCAATGGAGTTGATTGTATAGTCCTCATTTGCATCAGATAAGCATCGATGTTCTCTTTTTTTATTGAGACAAGCACAGACCAGATTTTACCACAGCTGAAGCACTTCATTTTGTCAGTAGTTATAAAAACCACATAATCAAATTCATCCACGTGAAAATTAAGCACCAGGTCTAAATCTGCGCCATCTTTCACAATCCTATAAAATGACCTTCTAAAGGACAATGTGTTTCAATAATGGAGAGTCACACCCAATTGGAATTGGAGACTATTTTTCCATATCTAGACAAAGCTTGCGATAGAATCTCGTCACTCATGAATGGGGGAACATTTGAAAGAGTAACTGTTTTTGATGGTAAGTGTGAGAGTGGAAGAACAGGAGTGAGGGTACCATCAAGGATAATTCCCCTTTGAACTACCTAATATGCCTTATCTACTGAACTAAGAAAGATTACTGTAGCACTATTCATTCTAGAAGCAGATCCATAGACCCATATCTTCACCCAGAGCCAAACAACAATCCTCCACACTCACCGTTGATACCACCTTCACCCCATGACGTTGCGTGAGTAAACCAAAACCCTGTACACCTGAGGCCGCCATGACCCAAACACAGGAAGTAGAACACCACAACCCCCCTCCCCCACCACCAAAATAAACTAAATAGAAAACACGATATAAAGTACGAAAAAGAGTAGAAAACCATTTCAAAACATGAGAGTTACAACTCATACATCACCCGCTCGCTCCCAGCATGCACTCCGACAGAGAGAGAGAGAGCAGATGTGTGTCCAGGAGGCAGACGTGACGGGGGCGGCTGCGACACCAGCACATACACACACACACAGCAGTTGTCAACAAGCCATGTTAGCATGGTGAATATGTCACTAAACACTGGGAAAAATAATGGTAAAAGAGAGGAGGGAAGGACTGAGAGAGACCAGTTATGTTGACAAATACCTAGTCTATAATAGCCTACAGCACAGAGTTAAAAAAGATTGGCACATATTTAGGATTTCCTAGAATTGTTCTGGTTTTTGGACGCCTGTCCTGGAAAAATTTAATTCCATTTCGGGACCATGTTCTTGAATTTGACATTTTTGAGTGAGGATGACACATTTGAGTTTCATGCAGAATACCCTCCACATCATTTCACATGTTGCTGCATTGTAGCTGAATATTTCGTTAGATGCTGCGGTTCACTGTTGTGTTTTCACTTCATTTATTTACATCATGCTGTATCTGTTCAAAAGTTGTTTAATGCTGATAGTTATATATTTTAATAAAGACTAAGCTTCAGTGAAGTTAGACTCTATTGTTTAAAGATTGTAGTACAGCAGTTTTTTAGCTTCAATTCACAATTGCTCAGGGACAGAATACATACAGTATGTTCAACTTTTTCACAATAAATTACTGATATTCTTTGAGCATATTATATGTTTGAAGTGATTTCCATATCAAACAAACAGCAAACAGTCATACAAATATTTTATTGCTTGTGTGATGGCCAGAAGTAGGCTAATTTTATTTGTTGTTGTTTTTTGGTTTTGGTTTTTTGCTATTGAAAGGGTTGTAAAAAAGTTAAAGGATGGGCAAGGAGGAGGCGAGAACCGGCTTGTCAACATAAATAATAATTTAATAAGAAACTTAAAACACAACATAAACAAACACACATGCGGACATGCCCGTAATTCTCTCTCTCTCTCGAACAATCGTCACCGGCCGCCTTTATCCCTCGCATGCCTCATCAGGCCGATTGGGGACCGGGCGCGCGATATTCCGACCCGGCCCTGCCCCCCTCCGCTCCACAAGGGTATTCAGTAATTTTTCAGGGTGGCAACTGGCAATTCTAGCACTAAATTATCTAGCTATTTTTCAAACCAAAACACTTGGCAGTTAAATCTCACAATTCAGTACTTCATAAATACATTTTTTCAGCTTGTAGTTAATCTGATACGAATCTCCTGAGAGTGTTCCAGAAGCCCAAACCAACAGCAGACCCAGTACTGTGCTGGGTAAACCAACTATTTGACAAAATCCCATGCAGACAGATTATGAAACAGTGAAAAAAACCAAAACATTATTCATAATATTAGTTGTGCTAATATTAATAATTTATAAAAAGAAATGGTTAGAGACTCTCTCTTATGATTCTGACTTTAGAGGGCACTGAAGGGGAAAGAGCACTGAAGTGTGTGTGTGTGTGGTTTGTCTAGACCTGTATACACTCTGAATTAAAAACATATCCCTTGTTCTTGCCTCTCTCTTCACAGTGTAACAGCTTCAATAATTCATTCTCGTACTCTGCCAGTCTAATATCTAGTATCTCAATAGTCTTTTTTTTTCTTTTTTCCAACAAAATCATTCCTTTCCTTTGCAGTCTATACTTCTCATCAGAGTCAGTATGTAATTGGTTAGAAGCATATTGGTTTTACATAAAATTTAAAGAAAAGATATTTATTTATTTTTCCAATCAAAGTTTATGGTACAGTGGCCATTAAAAGAACAGTTAATCCAAAAATGTTTAATTCTCTCATCATTTATTCATGCTCATACCATCCCAGATGTGTATGACTTTCTTTCTTCTGCAGAACACAAATGAAGATTTTTAGAAGAATATTTTAGCTCTGAAGGTCCTCACAATGCAAGTGAATGGTTACCAGAACTCAAAAGGTCCAAAAAGGACATAAAGGCAACATAAAAGTAATAACAAATCTAAAATCTTCTAAAAATCTTAATTTGTGTTCTGCAGAAGAAAGAAAGCCATGCACATATGGGATGGAATCAGGGTGAGTAAATGATGAGAGAATTTTCATTTAAAAAAAAAAAAAAAAAAGGGTTCACTGTTATAATTTATGCAACCTACGCATTTGGGCATAGCACACACCCCCAGTTAATTTTTTTATGTTATTCACATTTTACATTGTCAGTGTGTTTTATGGGGGCCTTTAGTCCCTGCAACAGGGAGAAAAGAAAAATCAGCATTTGGCTTTAAATGTAAAGTAAACACAACTACATTTAAACCACATGTGACATATTAAGTTCCCAAATATCATTTTCTCTCTTCATGTAAACCACCTCATGCTTGAACCATTAGTCCCTCAAGACCTCAGCGCTTTTCATGTAGGAGAAGCATCTGAAGGCGGGTGTGAGCGCAGCGAGAGCAAAAGGGCCAAGAGGTTATTATGAGAGAAAAAAAAAACATCATGTTGGAGGGATGTCTGGAGAGGCCCATGGAAAAAAAATTATCGATGAAAATGAAAGACGTAAATAATTCAGAAATGCAAGTGAAAGGGATGAAAAAGTGGGGAGAGGGAGGAGAAAAGAGGAGAACCTGGTAAGAGTAACTCATAAAAACAGACGTATTCACCTGCGGGGGTTTGCATGCGTGCAGTTGCTGCTTTGATGAGAACTCTTAACATTCACTCCACACCCGCACACACTCTAGCTCTCGCCATGAGCAATATATGACTGTTTTTAGCAGGAGATATGACGTGTCATTGAGAGATGAACACAACATAATAAAATGAACTGAAATGAGATGGACATGTCTAATATAAAGATACTAATTGTCATTCAGTTGTATTCTTTCATGCCTTTTGTGTAATCTCTTCCATCTTTAGTGTTGTCCATCCACTCAATGTCTCTCATCCTGCCCATCATGCAATATAGATGGTGTGATGTAGTGCGCCTCATTACCAACACTCACTGCCAGGCTCCTACTCAAGTATTGATAAGCCTCAGGTCTGCAAAGCATCCCTGGACAGACTGACATTAAAAGACAGGGCTATTTTCATTTGTAGAAGAATACAAAACAGAAGAATTTTCATTGATCATATCGGGAGAAAGTATAGGACTGTAGTCAACACAGCTTTCTCTGGTTTCTCTGAAATTGCTGGAGAGTGGCAAGATACGTCATCCAGACGCTGAGCATTGAAGTCAGTCCAGACGCAAATGACTCTATATGTGTGGTGTTGTCATTTGAGCAGCACCTAATGGAACGCTAGACGTAAGAGCCAAAGAGTGTAACGGGAGCAGTTGGCAGGACTGTGCATTACCTCACTGCTAGTTAACAGCATGGCAATGGAACAACGCCTGCCAGTGTACCATGAATATGAAATCTTTATGTGCATGAGTTTAGACATTTGTTTGTAATAGTCCATTCCTTCAAGCCACTTTCAAGTCAATAATTTTTCCAGTATTTGCATAGCGCTTTTCTCAATACTGTATGGTTTCAATGCAGCTTTACAGAAAAGTATGCCTTTTAAACCCCCATTGAGCAAGCCAAAGGCAACAATGGAGGGAGAAAAACCTTGGGAGGAACCAGACTCAGCTGTTTGGCTGATATAAGCTATCACTGGCAGTCCTCACAGCTTAGTAACACAGATGGTGGCAGTGTGGGATATAAAGCTAGTCTACACTGTAAAAATTAAAAGATACTCAAGGCACCAGTTGGGGTTCCTCACATGTCACACCAGTAGAACCCTCTGGAAATCCTCCAGGCACTTTGTAAAGGAGGTTTATTTATTTACTCAAGGATCTTTAAGATTTAAGCCCAAATTATTCTTCTGTTTTGCGTAAATGCTTAGCCTATTTCTTCATCAACAGAGTGCTTGAGCACTTTTTTTTTCTAACCGTGCTTATTCTGAAGGCGCAAAATGCTCATGTCGAATCTGGAATTATTTGCACTAATACTAATTTCACTTGGTGGATTTAGTCATAATTATTTGGACAGTTCATGAATGGACTGTCAAAGTTCATTAAAAGAGTAACAATTAATCCTGAAGTACCATGTAAATACCATGGCATACAGTGTATTAAAGTACCATGGCATTACCATCTATTACCATCACTGTACCATGGTACTGCCACAGCAGGCTAGGTGGAAGGGTATTGGGGTGTGTCAGGGACTCTCACCTTGTGTGCCAAACAGGGCAGGACTGGCACAGCTGGACAAGCATGGAAATGTGTGCAGGTCTTGTTCTTTTCTGCAGTTTTTGTATATATATTTTACATTTAGCCATGTGATTACACTGTGTTGGCTTTCCAGTTTATCGCACCAGTGTGCATTTGAAAACCCTCCACAGATTTATATTGTAAAAACGTCATTTTACCATAAACAATAATCAAAACAATGGCATATTTCCATGTCCCTTTTTGTCATAATTCACAGATGCTCACAATATGACAGAAATGTAACCCAGTAGGAAGTTAGACATCTGAGCTGAATTTGACATCTCACTGGAAGCCTTGCGTGCCCTTGAGAAGGCGGAAATGTGGAGAGGCCACAAGCAGCGGCTTGGGCCATCTGTTTCCCAGGCCAGGACAGTATCAGAGAGTCATTTCCATGCTTCTTGAGTTCAGCATTCTTCGACCTGTGCTGTACGATAAGAGATACCAGGCTGAACTTTTTCAATCAGCACCAGTGTGGAACAAATGGTGTGTTTGTGCATGTGTATGACAGCTGCATAGGAACAATCAAACTGAGATGATTCTCTCGCCTAACCCGCAAGCACCTTTCTGCCCTGCTGGCTGTGCCATCTGCTGTAGTGAGGGCCTGTTGCTGTCAAACATGCTCGAGTGCTTAAACAAACATTAACAGGTCAGTTGCCTGAGTAACACCTCTCTTATTAATGATGCTCATAACCTCTTAATAGGTGCTTATACATAAAATTTCCTTTGCATTTGATTAAAGAAAAAATAAAATATGCTTCAGTGAAAACATCTGATAACACATATGGTAATTCCATAAAGGTTGAAATCTTAAATAAACTGAAAAAGACAGCAGAAACAATGTATTAAAACAGCTTAACAATATACTACCACCAAATGCAACCAACTGTGGGTCACATTGTTTTCATGTTCAAGATTTACAGTAAATTGTGTAACCTCAGTGTTCTGGCTAATGTCTTATTTAAACAACACAGTATTCTGTATCACACATTTGACACTAATGAGAACTGCACTAAAAAACATGCCCTCGAACTTTAACACACAAGATAGCAGCTGCAAATTAAAGAGGATCCGACCACTATAGCATTTGTGACAAATTCCTTGGAGTAATATGTAATCAGGTGAAGTAATTCAAGCAGCAACCTTTCCATTCAGTTCTTTAACTTCACTATAAACTCCCATGTCTACAAGGTTAACAACAAAATGTCTGAATAAAGTCAAAACTACATCAGCACATCAAGGTATGGTGATCGCAATCCAGATGTGCAATGGAAGGACGAAAACTGTGTGCTAATTGTTCTCTGTAGAGCACAACCCCAATTCCTCAATAAAAGAGTTATTTTTACATTTACTTTGACTGTGAAAAGACAATGTACTTCGTTTTACCTAATCAACTGCATTGCTTTTTCAAGATATACGTCATTTCTGAAATGAATGCCTGCAACACATTCCAAAAAAGTTGAGATGGGCAATTTAAGACTAATAACAGACTGACTAGTTGAAATAACAAGGTGATATGAAATAGTTGATGTTAAATGGGTGATGCTAATATGTAATAGTACGTATATAAGAAGCATCTAAAAATGGCTAGTCCTTCATGAGCAAGGATGTGTCGAGGCTCGCCAAGTTGCCAGCAGAAGAGGCAGCAAATAATCCAGCACTTTCAGAACAATGTTCCTCAAAGACAGATCGGTAGAATTTTTTTGGCATTTCATTCTGTGCAGTACAAAATATAGTTAAACGTTTCATGGAATCTGGTAAAATCTCAGTGCGTAAAGGGCAAGGCTGAAAACCACTGCTAAATGCATGTGATATCCGATCCCTCAGGCGTCACTGTCTTAACAATTCTCATGCATCTGTAATGTATTTCATGACAAGGGCTCCAGAATACTTCAGTAAACCTTTGTCAGTCAACATTGTTCACCACTGTCCACAGATGCAATTTAAGGCTTTACTATGCACAGCAGAAGCCCTACATCAACACTGTCTAGAAGTGCTATCGACTTCTCTGGGCTCGGTCTCACCTGAGATGGAAAGCAGGACAGTGGAACCATGTTTTGTGGTTCGACGAGTCCACATTTCAGTAGTGGGAAATAGTTGGGTTGTGTTCAGCCGTTGTGTTCTTAGGGCCAAAGAGAAAAAGGACCAACCAAGCTGTTATCAGTGTCAGGTCTAAAAGCCAGTGTCTA
Organism: Xyrauchen texanus; assembly: GCF_025860055.1. NCBI lineage: Eukaryota > Metazoa > Chordata > Actinopteri > Cypriniformes > Catostomidae > Xyrauchen > Xyrauchen texanus. Next base: position 1,375,763 of record NC_068304.1, read on the forward strand.
TCATGGTGTATGGGTGTGTCAGTGCCCATGGCATGGGTAGCTTTCACATCTGTGAGGGCACCATTAATGGAGAAATATTTGTAAAAAATTTGGAGCAACATATGCTGCCATCCAGATGCTGTATTCCAGCAGGACAATGCCAAATCAAATACTGCCGTATTACAAGTGCATAGCTGCGTAAGAAGAGAATGCGTGTATTAGATTGGCCTGCCTGCAGTCCTGACCTCTAACTAAATGTGCAGTTGGAGAATTCATCAGTTTTCAGTCAAGTTTCATCACTGTGTGAGTCTTACTGTGTTTATGCTTCCACAGCAGGACACTGGCTGAGAGAAGAGGATTCTGGTACAGTGAAAAGCAGTGAGCTGTGCTGTATACTATGCAATATGCAAATAACTCAAGTCTAAACCCTCTTCTATACAATCCACACAATCCATCTGCACCGCTAATGACAAAACTAACTTGCATTTATGAGAAGAATAAAGACAGTTTTCAGGATAGCCTACTGTAATTCTGTCTGCATGTGTGAGCTTAAATGTCTGTAACCCAGAAACATGACTGTAATCACTTCCATGTGCTGCTGCACTGTGTGTATGGAGAGTTAAAACAGGCCATGCAATAAAAAAAAAACAGACAGAAAGGCAGAGAGACAGGTAAACAGACAGATAGGTTGAAACCCTGTACCTTTTTTGATTTACACCTGTTCAGTAGACAATGGCTCTAACAAAAAACAGGAAATGTCTAAATGATGACAGTTTCACCCTTCATGACCCTTAATGGACCCCCAAACAAACCCACACCATATCATTTCCTTCTCCTGAGCTCCATGTTTCCCTCACGGACTGATAAACTCTCACACACTCACTAAATATCCAGAACACTTTCAAAATCCTTTCCATAAACACACACACAAACCAAACTCACTGTGGAAACTTTTGGGAATATCATTGTGGAACACTGAAACTGAGTCCAGGGCTTGTGTCATGTTTTTCGGTTTCTTCATGCCTGTTGTGTAGTGAGTGCTAAAAACGAATCTCGACCAAATGGGGGAAAGGTTTCAGCAATGTGGTCACCCTGAGGATATCTCATCTATGTCAGCTGCTTTAATATACTCTGCTGTATAGTTTTTTTCCCGCCTGCAGTTTTTCCACACCCAAATTTAAAAGCTTACCTTAAACACATACAGTCAGCTAACTGCAAACTATTGGTGTTATTTTACAGAATTCACCCCAATTATGAAATAAAATAATGCAATAATTCATAAAAAATATTGTATAGTTTATAATCTTATGATGAAAATACTTTTTTTAATCCTGTCTTGAAAGCCATATATTGTTCTTGATATCTGAGAAATAACATTGGATTATTTACCCAAGCAAACTAAGAGCAGATATAGACTTTGTTGCTACTTGGAGCTTACAGATGCAGTGAACAGAGAAGACATGAGACATTTTTCTTTGTTGTTGTATACAGATTATATTTCACTTAGTGATTCTTTTGAAAACCATTCAAACTGTGGTGTGAACAGAAGTAGCTTTTCTGAGCTTTCATTTGATTTATGACTTAACTGTTTTTGTGCTATTTTAAAAATATGCATATTGAAATTCACATTTCTTTTTATCACATTTTACACAGGTTGGTGCTCATTTGTGACATTTAAGTTTTATGTTTTGGGATTTTTTGTAACATAAATGCTAAAGTGTAGTAGTTAAGTCACAGGTGCATTGTGGTCACACACTAGTGTTCGGTCTGTTAGGATTAGGCTTTATTTTATGAAAGCATTTACCAGATCCTCTTCAAGAAATAGTCAGTGACAGTATATGTGCAATAAAAAAAACTCTGGATATTCATCTCAAAATCATGATTCCTGAGAGAAAACAGAGCTGTATATGAAACAAAAGCACTGACAAAGATAAAAGAGAATAGTAAATAGGTTTTACCTGCCTTACTCTCGGTTCAGCCCTTCTTAGGTCTGATATTTCAAACTGCAGTTTTTATGAGCTCAACTTTGCACATTAGCACATTATCTATATTCTACTCATTCACAGAACTTGCAAACATCACCTGCAGCTCAGACACACTAGAGCACATTTCTCCAAAGACATTCAGGCATGTTGTATTCTTCAGGTGTTGTGTAGGAAGAACCACCAGCATCAGTTTTGAATACATAATGTAGGTCCTATTTAACCCATGTGTTTCCTATGGTATTCAATGCATTTAACACTGATATTACTTTTGAATGTTTTCAGTTTCAATTAAAAAAATAAAAAATAAAAATGTATCCCCTTTTCTCCCACTTTGGAATGCCTAATTCCCAATACTTAGTAGGTCCTCGTGGTGGCGCGGTTACTCATCTCCATCCGGGTGGTGGAGCACAAGTCTCAGTTGCCTCCGCTTCTGACACAGTCAATCCGTGCATCTTATCACGTGACTCATTGTGTATGACACCGTGGAGTCTCACAGCATGTGGAGGCTCATGCTACTCTTCATGATCCACACACAACTCACCACACACCCCATTGAGAGCGAGAACCACTAATCATTACCACGAGGAGGTTACCCCATGTGACTCTACCCTCCCTTGCAACTGGGCCAATTTGTTTGCCTAGGAGACCTGGCTAGAGTCACTCAGCACACCCTGGATTCGAACTCACAACTCCAGGGTTGATGGTTGAGCTTCCCAGGCCCTCACCATGTTCACATTCATATGTACAGTATGTGTAGCATGCAAGTGTAGAAAGTTGTCATTCAGCCGATGTTTATATTCAAAGTGCTTGATGTTATTCCCATTACAGGGACAGTCCTCATGGAGCAACCTGAGGTCAGATGCCATATTCACAGCAAGGGCACAATGGTAATAGCTCCAGGGACACTTCTTATTGTATTTGAACCTTCAACCCAAAACTCCTACTCCATTTTTAATGTGTCTGAAACTCTTCAGATCTGAATAAAAAAGATATAAACTTAGTTCTCTTACGAGAGGTTCTCTCGTATTGCGTAAGCTAGCTTACGCTACGGGAAAGATTCATCTTTTCTGAGATATTGAAGCCAAAAAATTATCCTTAATTTTTGTATCCATTGTCAACGCAGTGCGGCAGCTGCAGACCTTGAGCGGGCTAGCTAGCGAGCTCATAGGTTGCTCTGCGGCAACTGCTGCAGCCTATAGACGAGCTTGGGTGAACTCGCATCCAATGAGAGGCGTCCGCGCGCTCACTGCAACAAAGCCCGCCAAAATGGGCGTGACTAGAGTGCATATAAGCGTAGTTTGTAGGCTGGAACCCTGATTTTCATCTCTTCAGCGAAGCTCTTCGCATCTCTGAACTGGAAACCGCGTCGCCGTTCGAGGGGCATCAAGCAAGCGTGGACAGCGCTCGAAGAAGCCGGCCGTCTTCGCCACCTTCAGCCGTCCTGCGAGCTACGCCATCCGGCGACGTATCCTTTTAAAGCAAGCTAGTTCTTATGAACTTCACAAAAGAGTACGAGCGTCTTTTTAAAGATGCCTCGCTCCACTTGCGCCTCATGCCGCGCCCCTCTCAGCACCGGAGACCGCCACGCCATCTGGCGCTCTCTGCCTGGGACTGGGGCATGCAGAGCTCGCCCTCGCTGAAGGCGGATGCAATCTCTGCGAGGAGCTTCCGATGTCGACCCTCGCGGGCTCGACTCGAGCGCTCAGGACCGAGCCGCCGCGCTGCCTTCCATTCAGCCAGCGCAGTAAAAGCGCCGCTCTCAAAGGCTGCCGGAACCAGTGGTAGAAGCGATTGCCTCGCCGGAGCCCCTCCCTCGAGCATCGCCTTCACCCTCCCCGCCCATTCGGGACGCGCAGTTGCCGCCGAGCGGCTGCTCTGCTGCCATCTCAGACGAAGAAGCGGAGGATAAGGGCTGTTCCATCATGGCTTCGGACAGCGAGGAGTGGTCAGGCTCACACGCCTCCTCCTCGGCCCAGGAATCCAGCAGGACCAGCGCCCGAGTCGAGGGGAACTAACGCCTCCTCACACAGGCCGTCGACCGCCTCGGGCTCGAGTGGTCACTGCCCCTGAACAGGCTCCCAACAGACTCCACGCCGCACCTTTGCCCGCCCTCCGCGAGATGGCGGTCTAAGCTGGTGCTCCCGTCTAAGGCCTGCAGAACTACTTCCGCCTGTGTTGGCCGCGCCTATACCGCCGCCGGCCAAGCCGCATCTGCTCTGCATTCCATGGCCGTCTTACAGACTAGCCGACTTGGGAGAAGCTGAACGCACTACGTGCCGCTCTCTCTGTCCGGTCTCTTCGGTTCCGCGGTGAGTGGCATTGTTGACCGTTTCTCGAAGCCCAAGCCATGAATCTCTTTCTGCCTCGTCGCGCTAGCTCCTCTGCAGGCCGCCCACATGACCAGCCTCCTGCACGAGCCTCTTCACAGCGCCCAGCTCAACAAGCCAGACTTCTCAGCGTCGACAGGGCGGCCGCCCTCGATCGCGCTCAGACAGCCGCCCCCCTGCGGGCCTCGGCCTAAGATTGTACTGAAACCTGAGCAACCGAAGTCCTCCTAGCGTTGTTGAGAAAACGACGGCTCAGTCTCACCACGGCCGGACCACCGTCAAAGCTTCGCCACCTGTCAGTCCCCTTCTCTCAGGCTACTGCAGTGGTGGATTCAACAGCCAACAAGCCGGTGATACTACCCGTTTGCCTGCACTCAAACGCCGTTTTCACGGCGACCCAAAGAAATCTTGTAAAGAGTAAACATGCCTTATGTGTAGAAAATGTGCCCACAATCCAGTGCTCACCCCTACACACAAGCATTACACATCCCGTGTCCCTATCAGAGCACACTCACATAAGCGTTTACGACCCGCTCGAGTGTTAGAGTTAATAAACGCCCCACGAGCCCGTGCGCTGCCCTCCTCTGCCCGCTCTGTCACACGGCCAGCTGTATGTAAGTCCCGTACGCCACCTGTCAGTCCCCTTCTCTCAGGCTACTGCAGTGGTGGATTCAGCAGCCAACAAGCCGGTGATATTACCCGCTTGCCTGCACTCAAACGCCGTTTCCACGGCGACCCAAAATAAAGCCTTATGTGTAGAAAATGTGCCCACAATTCAGTGTTCACCCCTACACACAAGCATTACACGTCCCGTGTCCCTATCAGAGCACACTCACATAAAGCAGTTACGACCGGCTCGAGTGTTAGGGTTAATAAACGCACCCACTGAATCCGTGCGGCGCCCATTCTCTGGCCGCTCTGTCACACGACCAGCCTTATGTGTAGAAAATGTGCCCACAATCTAGTGTTCACCTCTACACACAAGCATTACACGTTCCGTGTCCCCATCAGAGCACACTCAAAAGCGGTTACGAACCACTCGAGTGTTAGAGTCAATAAATGTGCTCACGAATACGTGCGCGTGCCCATTCTCTGCCCGCTCTGTCACACGGCCAGCAAACACTTCTCTGTATGTAAGTCCCGTGCCCGTGGCTATGCTTGCACATCACTTAACAGACGTGACTCTTTCCCCATTCACCTCAATCGGGAAGTCACTCACAGAACAGCCTGTCCATGCTGTCTGCGAGCAGTCCAGCATAAGCACAGTAAGCGCGCTCACACATTGTGTGCGGCAATCAGAGCGATTTGGCCATTCACCCTCTAACATTACGCTTCAAAGCATGGGAAGATATTCCAGGGATATCCGAATGGGTGTTAAGCACAATAAAACAGGGCTATTTGCTACAGTTCGATCGCCGTCCTCCTTGCTTCAGAGCGTGGCTCGAAACTACTTTGAACACGGAAGCAGCGTGCATGCTTCGTTCAGAAATAGCAAACCTTCTGTGCAAAAGGGCCATAGAGAGAGTGCCGCCTCCCTGAGCTGAGTCGGGGTTTTACAGCCGTTATTTTCTTGTCCCCAAGAAAGATGGCGGCCTCAGACCAATATTAGATCTCAGGGTTTTGAACAAAGCGCTTGCAAAAAGACCGTTCAAAATGCTTACAACCAGCAAACTCCTCGCGCATGTGCGCCAGGGGACTGGTTTATTTCTCTCGATCTGAAAAATGCATACTTTCAGATTCAGATAAATCCCGTCACAGGCCATTCTTGAGATTCGCCTCGACGGCCAGGTTTATCAATACACCGTCCTTCCGTTCGGCCTGTCCTTAGCACTCCGTACTTTCACGAAGTGCATGGACGCTGGCGCCGCACCCTCGCGGAGTCAGGGTTTGCGAATTCTGAACTATTTGGACGATTGGCTGATTTTGGCACAATCACATACGGAGCTTCTGTCTCACAGGACAGTTCTCCTCAGTCATCTGAACAGTTTGGGCCTTGCAGTCAATTGGACCAAGAGCTCACTACAGCCCAGTCAGGCAATTTCCTTCCTTGGAATAGAACTAGACTCAGTGGCAATGACGGCTCGCTTATCTACACAGCGCCGCGTGTGCAGCTGACTAGCAGCGTCATTTCAGATGAACAGCCTCACACCTCTGAAGAAATTTCAGAGAGTGCTAGGCTACATGGCCTCAGCCGCAGCAGTACGTCAGCTGGGTTTACTGCACATCGCCCGCTTCAGCATTGGCTAAACACCGGCGTCTCGCCGGGCTTGGGCCACAGGCCGCCAGCCCATCAAGGTGACTCAGACCTGTATTTCAGCTCTGCAGCCCTGGACAGTGGCCGAATGGTATCAGCGGGAGTGACAATGGGAGCTGTATCTCGCCGAAAAGTCATCTCGACAGACGCGTCCAACACGGGTTGGGGCACGGTCTCGCGAGGGCTCTCCGGTTTTCGGCCTATGGTCAGTTCAGGAAAAGCTCCTTCACATAAATTGTCTGGAAATGATAGCGGTCGAGTACGCGCTCGTGCGCTTTCTCCCGCTCATTCAGGGTCACCACGTCCTGGTCCGTTCGGACAACAGATCTGTGGTATCCTACCTAAACCGTCAGGGCGGTGTCAGATCCAGGAACCTCTTCCATCTGAAGAAACGCATACTGAGTTGGTCCCAGTGCCACCTGCGCTCACTGAGGGTGACGCACGTGCCAGGCCACCTGAACGACGGCCCGGACAGACTGTCCAGAGACAATATTCCCCCAGGGGAATGGTTCCTGCATGCTCAAACAGTCCAGACGTTATGGCACCTATTCGGCAGAGCGGAGATAGACCTCTTTGCGTCCAAAGAGAACTCTCACTGCCCAATATTTTTCTCGAAAAGCGAAGACGCGCTGGCCCAGGACTGGCCCAGACGCCCGCTTTACGCCTTCCCTCCCGTCTCGCTATTGCCACAGGTAATGCAGAGGATCAGGAAGCAGCGTCACTCGGTGCTCCTCATAGCCCGCGTTGGGAGAATCAGACATGGTTCCCGGAGCTTACGCAGCTGTCACTGACAGCGCGTGGCCCATCCCAGTGAGAGCAGATTTCCTCTCTCAAGCTCGCGGCACAATCTGGCATCCCCACCCAGAGGCTGGGCTGCATGCGTGAGTGATCAACGACTACCCGTCGCTCTGCCAGAAGGAGTAATAAACACCATCATACACGCTAGAGCCCCTTCCACGAGAAGACTCTATGCGTCAAAATGGTCTGTGTTCTCAAAATGGTGCACCGACCGAGACCTGGACCCGCGGACATGTGGGGTGTCGTCGCTGCTCAGTATTTCTACAAGAGCTGCTGGATAAGGGCAGATCCCCATCCATGCTCAAAGTGTATGTGGCGGCCGTTGCGGCGTTCGCTGAACCCCTGCACGGCCAGTCATGGGGTAAAAGCGAGCTGGTCATCCGCTTCCTCAGGGAGCTAGAAGGATGAACCCCCGCGCCCCCATCGGTTCCTATCTGGGATCTTTCTATAGTTCTCGAAACTATGAAAGCCCCCCTTTCGAACCACTTCAATCCGTGGATTTGAAATACCTTTCACTCAAAACCGTTTTTCTGACTGCCCTGTCATCAGTCAAACGTGTGGGAGACCTTCACGCGCTGTCTGTCAGCGCTGCGTGTCTTGAGTTTGGACCAAGTGACTCCAAGGTCATTTTAAAGCCTAGACACGGCTATGTTCCCAAGGTGATCTGTACTCCTTTCAGAGCACAGGTCATTTCCCTATCGGCGCTGCCAGCACCCGTTAGCCAATCTCCTTTGCCCGGTCAGAGCACTGAGATTGTATACTGCGCGCTCCGCCGCTTTCAGATGCTCTGAGCAGCTTTTCGTTTCGTTCGGAGGGCGCACCAAAGGTCTCGCCGCCTCGAAACAGACACTATCTAGATGGATAGTGGACGCTATTGCTGCTGCATACACGTCAAAAGACCTGCCATGCCCGTTGGGCATTAGGGCTCACTCCACTAGAGGCATGGCATCCTCGTGGGCATGGTCCAGCGGGATTTCCATTCACGACATATGTGTGGCAGCGGGATGGAATTCCCCCTCCACCTTTGTCAGATTTTACAATATGGAAGTGCCCGCTCTGCAGGCAAAACTACTAGCGGTTTAATACGCTACAGCTCCCTGGTGAGCTGCACTGATGGGACACATTCCACACAGACCGGCACCGCCGCTCTGTCGCTCCCTTCCCACTATGTGCTTATGTATTACACAATCAATGACCCGCATTCTTGCCGGCCAAATATTATTTCCCCACTCATAAGGGCTCCCCGGTCCCCCCTTAATTCCCTGGGGCTCATACAGTGGATGCTTGGCGCGCATGGCGTTGACAATGGGTTCCGTGAGCGTAAGCTAGCTTACGCAATATGAGAGAACCTCTCGTAAGAGAACGTATCGGTTACCTAACGTAACCTCGGTTCTCTCTAGATGAGGAACGAGTATTGCGTAGCCGGCCGTGCTTCGCGCCACGCAGCGACTTTTCGCTTCAGTCAATGAAAACCAGGGTTCCAGCCTACGAACTACGCTTATATGCACTCTAGTCACGCCCATTTTGGCGGGCTTTGTTGCAGTGAGCGCGCGGACGCCTCTCATTGGATGCGAGTTCGCCCAAGCTCGTCTATAGGCTGCAGCAGTTGCCGCAGAGCAACCTATGAGCTCGCTAGCTAGCCCGCTCAAGGTCTGCAGCTGCCGCACTGCGTTGACAATGGATACAAAAATTAAGGATACTTTTTTGGCTTCAATATCTCAGAAAAGATGAATCTTTTCCGTAGCGTAAGCTAGCTTACGCAGTACTCGTTCCCTCATCTAGAGAGAACCGAGGTTACGTTAGGTAACCGATACGTTTTATAAAGAAAAAGTATCTAGATTTCACCTGGGTCTTTTTTGACACACATATGCATTGAATAGTGTTGAAGTTACATGTGTGTTCTAGGGTTTTAAAAAAAGCAAAAACAAATTCGTATTCCAGTGAGACACTTACAATGGAAGTAAATGGGGCCAATCCATGAACGTTAAAATACTCACCATTTTAAATGTATATCCACAAGATGTAAACAATATATGTTCAAACATGATTTTAGTGTGATAAAATTGCTTACTAACCTTTTCTGTATAAAGTTTAATATTTATTATTAATATTATAATATGTTAATAATTGTATAATAATAGAAAAAAAATATTAAAATATTGTGCAATTAGGTAATGCCTCAACGAATAAAAGTCCAAGAGAAATTAATGAATACATTTTTGTAAAAACAGATCATAAAATGACGAAGTAGAAAACAAAGAACAATATATTTGTATGTAATGCATGAAAAGCAGGGCAGAAACAACTGGATTTCTGGACAATTTTCCAAACCTTTTGTTGCAGAGTTGATCATAAAATGTGGATATCAACCTGATGAAAGACTTAACAAACCTAAAGCATTTCACAAACTCAACACACTGAAACAAGTCAATAACAACGGGGTTGTCTATTACTTATTAAGTATTACTTACAGTCACTTCCCAATGTGTCATGTTTTAGACTGATGGATATTTATGGATTTCAACACAATAAGAGTGATTGACCAAATACTCATTTATTTCCATGAGGACTGCTGGAAATAGCAACATGTACAGTTAAACTACCAGAGCAGAGAATAAAGAGACAGAGGCTTAGATATAGCCAGGGGAGTCAATGACCCTGCATGAGGGGGGTGGGTTTTGAGTTTAGAGGTCACTTCACTAATGAAGGACTTTTGAAACTCACTTGAAACTTGATTAGTGGTGAACTACTCTGTATAATGCATAGATGTAATCACACAAGCCAGGCTTTCTGATCTCTGTAATTAACACTTTGTCTATACCCTCCCATCAACATTATGAATTGGAACTGATCTTGGAACAAGGCCACAACTTGTTTAAATATACATTTATGGCTTTCAAGAGATCCCACAAAAATGTAGCTTTTCTGCTCTTTTCTTATATATGCACAAACCTTGATTTCTTGAGCTCACGATTTAAAACTTTCCACACAAACAAGCCTTCGTAGTTTTCACAGAATGAGACGTCACAGTTACATTCACTCATTAAAAACACAAGCCCAATTGGTGGACATGGTATTCTCTATGTTTAAATGAGCATGAAATGATCTCAGTTCTGTCAATAAATCCAGCCAAGTAGGAGCAAGTGCCAGTTACAAAGATAGTAACCACACAGATTTACTCCAGTACTGTGGCTTGATAAAACAAGGGAGCTTCTTCGATCAGCAGTTCATTGTGAGCAAGAGGGGAAGAGAACCATTAGTGTACTAATGGTAAAGGAGGATATGCCTGTAGCTGGGGGTGGTATTCTTAAAAATGTACAGTTCTTTTTTTCTTTCTTTATCTTTCCCCTCATTAAGGTCTCATTAAAACGAACTTGGAAACTTTTTATCAGGCCTTCATCATTTATTTTTGGTACTTTATTACTTACATTAATGATTTCTATTGTTCAAAAATAAAAACCGTCCCACAGTTGTGGTTTAATTTCCACCACACCAAAAATTTTGCCCCCAGAGTTTTTAACATTTTTAGTACACTTGTTAACCAAGTTGACAAAGGTGTCAAAAGGGCATGCTTCAGATGAGACAAATGATGTTATCACTTTGGAGAAAAATACTTTATTTTTACCAGGCAGTATTTCTAAACAAAGCCTGATTTAATTAAAATTACATGACTTCAGCAAAAATCATATGATGTGGTTCATTACACATACAGTATCGCTGCAGTTTTGAGATGAAATGTCCACTGAGGGGCACTAAAAGCAAGTAAAACTTTCTCCCAAAAAGATGACGTTTTTAAGGTTAATTCTGTATGGAGTTTTAAATGAACAAAACATAACTCCCTAACCTAAACCTTTAAGGAAAACCTAACCAGTACTGTCATAAAAAGCAAATGTGAGAAGAGCATTAACCTTAAAATGCCATCAGTTTTCTAGTTTTAAATAAGCATAGATGTCTCTACCCTAAGTCCTCCATCTAAACCTAACCTACAGTGTTTTAAAAGCTTTAAATTTCATGGTGCTTCTACGACATCTTTGGCTCTCGTGTCAACTAGACTCATACCCGTCATCCACGTACAAAGACCAATGCTATTTCCGTTGCATCAGCGGTTCACCACACAACTTAATCACACTTTAAGGAGCTTTACAACGTAGTTGGCTTTTTAATACAAGCGTTAAAATGTGTCATCTTTGAAATGATGCGTTATAGTTAAACAAATTTGCGTCATTGTGTGAGCCAGAATCATAGAGAGAAAAATAAGTGTTTATAAAGTGGTAATCTGCCATTTTACTCATGATTTAAGTGAAAGTGAATAAAACAGTAAACACTTTGTTTACTAACAAAATGTTAGTAAACTAATAATAAAATAAAGAAATAGTGAGAGTGTGAAAACATTTTAATGAGAAGTTACGTTCTAGAAATCCACAGAGCTAAAAGTGCCTGAAGTTGAAGAAACACCCAGCAACACTTGGACATAACAGATATCATAGTTAAAGTGTGTAAATGGTGTAATATAAACAAGGTTCTTATGACTTAAACTATGGGCCTTGAATCCCAAAATATCATAAGTCTAAGTAGATTGTTGAATTCATCTTAATATTGTGGCCCAATTCCCAAAGCCATCATAACTTAAGCAGGCCTAGTACTTAAGAATGGTAATAGATACGGGAATGCTATGGAGCAATCATAGACCGCTAAGAGCATTGTAAGGAGAAAGACTCGTGCAGTCAACTGCATGGCAATCGCTTAATACAATTTAATACAATTAAAGGAATAGTTCACCCAAAAATGAAAATTATCTATTATATAACTTCTGAAGATATGGAGTTAACCACTGAAGTCATATGGATGACTTTTCTACTGCCTTTATGTGCTTTTGGAGCTTAAAAATTTTGGCACCCATTATCTTGCATTGTATGGACCTACAGAACTGAAATATTCTTCCAAAAAGAAAGAAAAAAGAAAGTCAAACACATCTGGGATGGCATGAGAATGGGTAAATGATGAGATAATTACAATTTTGGGTGAACTATACCTTTAATATCATGATGATTACACTTTATGCAGCAGACAATGAAAATTGAATATCATGAAATGAATAGATAAAATAACTTGTAAATAAATAAATTACACTGAATTGTGTGGATGGCCGCATAGTTGGTAACAGCAAAGGTAACAACAAAACAGCTATAGGGTTTATTGCACTGTCACGGGCAATCAGAGAGGCAAAGCGCGCACACGCCCAGAGAATCCACAGTCACTTCCAGGACAGCGGTGACACGTGGCGCATGTGGCAGGGCATCCAGGCCATCACCAACTACAGGACAACATCAGTTGCCTGTGACAAAGATGCCTCCCTTCCAGATGCGCTGAACGACTTCTACGCTCGGTTTGAAGTGCAGAACGACGTGATGGCGAGGAAGTCCACCCCTCCTCCCAACGACCAGGTGCTCTGTCTTACCACGGCAGATGTGAGGAAAACACTACGTAGAGTCAACCCACAGAAGGCTGCTGGACCAGACAACATTCCTGGCAGAGTGCTCAGAGGATGTGCAGACCAGCTAGCAGATGTTCTTACCGACATCTTCAACATCTCTCTGAGCAGCGCCGTTGTTCCAACGTGCTTCAAGGCCACCACCATCATCCCCATGCCAAAGAAGTCTTCAGTGTCCTGCCTCAACGACTACCGTCCCGTCGCACTTACACCCATCATCATGAAGTGCTTCGAGAGGCTCGTCATGAGGCAGATTAAGACCCAGCTGCCCCCCTCACTAGACCCACTGCAGTTTGCGTGATCGTTCAAACCGTTCAACGGACGATGCCATCACCACAACCCTCCATCTGGCCCTCACCCACCTAGACAATAAGGACTCATACGTTCGAATGCTGTTCATAGATTTCAGCTCAGCATTCAACACAATCATTCCCCAGCACCTGATTGGAAAGCTGAACCTGCTGGGCCTGGACACCTTCCTCTGCAACTGGATCCTGGACTTCCTGACTGGGAGACCTCAGTCAGTCCGGATCGGGAACAGCATCTCCACCACCACCACACTGAGCACTGGGGCCCCCAGGGCTGTGTGCTCAGTCCACTGCTGTTCACTCTGCTGACTCACGACTGTGCAGCAATGCACAGCTCGAATCACATCGTCAAGTTCGCCGATGACACGACCGTGGTGGGTCTCATCAGCAAGAACGACGAGTCAGCATACAGAGAGGAGGTGCAGCGGCTGATCGAACTGGTGTAGAGCCAACAACCTGTCCCTGAATGTCGACAAAACAAAAGAGATGGTTGTTGACTTTAGGAGAGCACAAGGTGAACACACTCCGCTGAACATCGACGGCTCCTCTGTGGAGATCGTCAAGAGCACCAAATTCCTTGGTGTTCACCTGGCGGAGAACCTCACCTGGTCCCTCAACACCAGCTCTATCACCAAGAAAGCCCAGCAGCGTCTCTACTTTCTTCGAAGGCTGAGGAAAGCACATCTCCCAACCCCCATCCTCAGTACATTCTATAGAGGGACTATTGAGAGCATCCTGAGCAGCTGCATCACTGCCTGGTTTGGGACTTGCACCGTTTCGGACCGCAAAGCCCTGCAGAGGATAGTGAGGACAGCTGAGAAGATCATTGGGGTCTCTCTTCCCTCCATCAAAGACATTTACAAAAAACACTGTATCCATAAAGCAACCAGCATTGTGGACTGACCCCACACACCCCTCACACAAACTCTTTACCCTCCTCCCGTCTGGCAAGAGGTACCGAAGCATTCGGGCCCTCACGGCCAGACTGTGTAACAGCTTCTTCCCCAAGCCATCAGACTTCTCAATACTCAGAGACTGGTTTGACACACACGTGTCCTGAGTTGCACTTTAATAACTGTCACTTTATAACTGTCTGCTACCTCAATAACTGCTATGTGCATAGAACATTATCTCATAGTATGTTATGTTTCCATTTTAGAAACTGTCATCTTTTTGCACTACTGAGTACTGGTCGGCGCTGCACTGTCTATTGTCCTGTTCATTGTCAGTAATTTGTTGTACTGTCCTGTACTTTTTGCACATGTTTGCACGTGCACTTTATATAGGTATATATAGGTAGTTTATATAGGTATTATTTCGTTGTGTAGTCTCATGTGGTCCTATGTTGGTCCTTTGTTGTTTTTATGTAGCACCATGGTCCTGGAGGAACGTTGTCTCGTTTTGCTGTGTACTGTACTAACTGTATATGGTTGAAACGACAATAAAAACCACTTGACTTGACTTGACTTGACTCTTGGATCATGATCCTCATGTTCTATTGTCACTGACACCCAAGGGCACTCTCTCTGGCACCACACTGTTGTGCAACGTTCCTAAAGCGCAGCTTCCAGCCTCTTACTTTGCACACTGCTGACAACACGTTGAAACTCGTTATATTCAATATGTGCTTGATCATTGGCAGGATCATTCACAAGGCCTCAGTGGCTAACCGCAATCCATAAATATACAGTATGTCTTCTCTGACCCTGAAAGCAATTGCATCTCACAGAATTTGTGAAAACTAATAATTGGAAATGCACATCTTATGAACGAAGCAGTGAATGGCTAAAGGTAACAGATCGCTCTGCACAAAATAATCTCACAAATACATTCAATTTTGAAGTTATTTAGGTTGAGTATTTAAGTGCAGCTTTGGGAAATGCATGTAATAAATTATGAACACTCATAGCCGCTAAGATCAATGATTATTGTGTAACTTGGCCATTATTTATATTACTCTTTGAAAAATAATTCAGTATCTAGTTACTGCCCTGCTTTTCCTACATTTCATGCAAATCTATTGTACTTTGTTTTCTACTTCATGTAATTTTACCATCTTGTGCTGATGGGAACATGGTTGTGTATCTGTCAGTGAGGAGAGAGGAAGCGGTAAGGGCCATCACCTGGTGATTACTAACTCTAAACACATGTGTCTCATTTCAGTGGCAGCAGAGACTGACTTTAAAAGGCCAGCAGAATTCCAGACAGAGGGAGAGAGTCCGGGTCACACACCCACAACATGTCTGGTGCTTAATGCAGAAAAACTGTTAATTTTGTTGTATCTGATAAGTTTACAGTACGTTGACCGTTACCCCTGAAGCTGATGTGTGTGATCTAAAGTTCCTACTGAAAAGACATAGTGTGAGTGAAACCTTGAGAATAAAGAGTACGCTTACGTGGACCGTGACGCGACTCCCGCTTCCTTCTTTCCACCCCACTTTGAGAACGTTATACTGGTGCCCAAACCCAGGAGTTGCAAGAAGTCCGGCTGCCATGTTCACCTCTCCACTGGGCGAAGTCATCTGTGCCTTGGTTAGCATCCAGGTCTATTTTCTCCGCCGGCACGAGTGCAGCTGGGAAGCCTGGGCCAGTCTGCTGGATTTGTGGGGAGCCTGGTCACACCCAAAGCTGGTGTCCAGTAATGGAGATGGGGACATGGGTCCAGGTCCCCGACCCACCACAGACCGTCCCTGATCGAGCAGTGATGTATCGTGTGCCGGTGATGTATCGTGTGCTCACAAAGGTGGCCAAGTTGCAAAAGGAGTTTGCAGACATGTTCCCGCCTCTTCATACGAACCTCATACAACACCATATCAAGGCTCTGCGGGGAGTAGTGGTAAATAGTTGACTGTGCCACTTGCCTGAACACTAGACAAAATGTATTCGGGACTAATTAGTGTCAATGCTTGAGATTGTAGTAATAGAAGAATCACAGAGTGATTGGGCCAGTCCGGTTGTTCTTGTGCCTAAGAGTGATCGGTAGGTCTGGTTCTGTGTAGATTATCAAAAGGTTAATGCTATGTCTAAATTTGACACATACCCAATGCATTGAATTGACGAACTGCTTGATCAGCTGGGTGCGGCTCAGTTTTATTCGACTTTAGAAAGGTTATTGGCAGATCCCCTTAACTCCATTATCCTTAGAAAAAATGCATTTTCCACACTGCTCAAATGATACCAATTTGTCACTCTTCCGTTCAGTTTGTTCGGGGCTCCCGCCACGTTCCAGCGCCTCATGGATAAGATTTTCCTGCTGCACGCTGCGTACGCTGCTGCCTATTTAGATGATATTATTACCTACGGTAATGCCTGGCAGAGGCATATGCAGCATCAAAGAGCAGTCCTGAGGTTGCTGAGGTGGGCAGGGCTCACGGTGAACCCAAATAAGTGCACAATTGGACGGGTGGAAGTATGGTATCTGGGCTTCCACTTGGGTCATGGGCAGGTACAACCCCAAGTTGATAAGCCAAAATCATAAAGGAGGTGAGACAGTTTATTTGGCTTAAGGTTTGTGCCTAGTTTCTCTGATGTCACCAGACCCTTGAAAGGTGGTTCTGGGTCAGTGGACGGAGGCGTGGCAACAGGGTTTCACGAGAGTGAAATCTGCACTCTGTGGTGGGCCATTTTTACATGCTCCTAACTTCTCTCTCCCCCCATCATTTTGCAGATGGATGCATCAGAGGGGGTTGGGGGCCGTGCTCTTGCAGGAGGTGGAGGGGTGGAGCGGCCCACGCTGTATATTAGTTGTAAGCTCTCTTTGAGGGTGACTAAGTACAGCACGATTGAGAAAGAGGGTCAGGCCATCAAATGGTTATTACCTACTGGGGTGGGCCTTCATCCTCTGCTAGGACCACACCTGCTTCAGTGTCTCCACCAAATGAAGGATACCAATGTGCAGATCACTAGTTGGTACCTGTCACTTCAGCTGTTCAAGTTCAAGGTAATCCACAGCAACTTCTGGCTGATTTCTTCTCCAGGAATGGGGGGGGGGGCGTGTTGGCAGGCAGGACGGGACCCGGGCCTGAATCGGGCAGTGACGGTGTGGAGATGGGAATGTTGTCATGTGTCTGTCAGTGGGGAGATAGGAAGTGGTAAGGGCCATCACCTGGTGATTACTAACTCTAAACACCTGTGGCTCATTTCAGTGACGGCAAAAATGGGCTTTAAAAGGGCGGTGGAGTGCCAGACCGAGGGAGATCACACACCCACAACCTGCCAGGTGCTGAACACTGAAAAGCTGTAAAATTTTTTGTTTATGTTGACTGTTACCCCTGAAGCTGATGTGTGTGGTGATCTAAAGTTCTTACTGAAAAGATGTAGTGTGAGTGAAACATTGAGAATAAAGAGAGCGCTTACGTGGACTTTAATGCCGACTCCCACTTCCTTTTTTCCACCCCACTTTGAGAACGTTACACATATCTGTTTGCATAAAAATGTATTCATTAATTTCTCTTGGACTTTCAACCATTGAGGCACTTCCTAATTGCACAATATTATGTTTTGTGTTGCTTTTGCTGTAACTTCTAGGATAGTTTATGTGATAATTTCAAAAGCTTTTTGTCCATGACAGAAATTATACCCCGTGGCCACTCACTGTACGCTCGTTTCGACTGAAGACTCTTGGAAAGTCTTTTAGTCACTTGAAGTCAAAAGCTTTCTGAGGAATGTTCATGAGCACTTGACGGATTTGAAGAATGGTGATTTTGAAGTGTTTCAAATAGTTTTCAGTGCTGGTATTTAATGTTAAAGAAGGTTCTCTGAGAGGATGATGAGTGGAGATGGTGTGGAGTGGGTGAAAGAGTTGGGGGTGGATACTTTGTTCAGAGGCGTGGTCTGACAGCACATGATGAAGGAGGCTTTGATGATGAAGGACCCAGATTTGATTCTGGCTCGGAATATTTTCTGATCCCTTCTCCCCCAGAAGCTCCCTATCTTTTCCTCTCACCTCTCACACTGTCCTCACATTAAAAGTGGCAAAAGCCCAAATATAAAATAAATAAATAAATCAAGGAAATACATCCAGTGATTTCAAACTTGAAAATTCTGTCTGTCACCGAGGTTCATTCCATGGATAATCTCCCTGTGAAACACACGCAAATGCTCTTCTGCTGTGGTGAATGGCAGAGTGTTATCAGTGTCAATGGCACATTGCTGTAGGGTGGGATTACAGTTGAGTAGAGAAAGACGGCAAAGGAAGTATCTGAGCAGAATGGGACAGACACAAAATTGTCATTTAAGCTCTGGTTTTCAGGAAAAGAAAAGAAAACATCAATTGTGTTCTCCAATCCAAATTATAAATGTTGTAACTGCTTGAGGTTCTTAAACTCTTCTCATACAACTTGTGTTGTGTTCATTTTGTCCCAACACATTTTGTGTTCCCAGTCAAAAACGACTGGCTCACTAAATTGTTTATAAATCTCTCATATTGCATATATTATCACAATATATTGCATTATATCTTTTTTATTAACTACTTTTTTTAGTAATTATACAGTACATATACATTTTATTGATAGAATGATTAATTGAACTTTTACATGTGCATGTTCTCATATAAATTCTGTGAAACGGTTCGTCAAATCAATCAACTGTATTTTATAAGTTCAGTAAAAGCTTAATTTCTGGAAGGTCTCTAGAGGATTTGTAACCGTCAGAAAAATCAAGCAAGACGACAACATACCTCTTTCTGCAAATGAATAAGCAAACTCGCTTCTGTTTTCCATTTTATTTATATGTTGTCTGAGAACTGAGAATTGATTTAAAACTCTTAGTTCATAATGGCAGGGGTGGATATAGATATTAATTTATGGTGTGGCAAGGGCATGGCATGAGAACTATAAGGGATGTCAACACCAAACTAAGCACACATTCAGCATATATAGTGATTATGGTTTAAAATATTAAACTTCATTACAACAAGTACTAGCTCATTTATTGAAAATGGCAAATGCCCAAGCATTTGTGATACTTTGTGGCCTCTCTTTGGCAATATACTAATCATTTTGCTACTGTTTTGCTAACATATATATATAATATATTTGCATTCTACCGGTGCTAGTTGTCACACTTTTTACTCCAGTAAATATTGTGTGGTAGGTTTATATTTTAAAGTCATATATCTGTATAGCCACATATGTTGAAGTCTTGGCTACAAAAAGCAATTCAACATTTGTATCATAATTGCTCAGGAAAAAAAGATACATTTCACTGAACACACACTCACCTTTTGCCTACAAGGGGTTAGTTGTCACAATGGAACCTGCCATTAAACCAGTGGCATAGGATTAATGAGAACATTCATGTGATCATCCCTGATCAAATTCACAAAAATATATTGTAATTTAAAAGGGTATTGAACTAGGTATAAAAAAGCATAAAAAATCTACAGCTACAGAAACCCTTTTTTATTAGACTTGTAAATCTCCTTATAGTTACAAAAATATAGCCCTTGTGACATCTTTCCCATATGATAATTAGCCCTGGTAAAAATAATAAAAACAAACATCACACATAGACCTGGCATTCTAAAGTAAATTAATAGATCATACTATTAATCTTATTTTGGGTAGGGGCTGAAAAAGGCAGAAATACGGGACAAAAAGAGAAACAACTATGCAATTAAAAATTACTGTTACGTGAAGCAGGAGTGTAAATGTCGAATTGTTTAGATTTTTTAAACCTTCATGTGCCCATGGAGAGTGGATGTACAAACCATGTATTCTAGAGATAAAGTCCTGTATAACCTTTGTAATAAGTCTTCTGAACATAAAACTAAAAATGCACTGTATTGATCATCATAATTACAGATCAACTTCGACATCATCCCTCCCTTGTTCCCTCCCTTTCTGTTTTGTTATCTGTTCTTTGTTAGTTCTCATTTTGTTTGACTTGTTTTTTGTTTGATGACACCAGGAGGCATCCCTTGGTTATGTCAAGTCATTTTTATTTGTATAACACCTTTCACAACACACATCGTTTCAAAGTCATCATTGTGTAGTTTGATAAAATATGATTGTGAATTGAGTTTAAAAATAAGTAATTAAATAATAATTGCATTTAGAAACCCAGTGAGCAAGCCGAAGGCGACTGGCAAGAAACACAAAACTCCATAAGATGTTGGTTAATGGAGAAAAATAACCTTGGGAGAAACCAGGCTCACTGCGGGGGCCAGTTCCCCTCTGGCTAACATCATGAATATAATGCAAATATTACTTATGTATAGTAAAAGTCATGGTTTAAAATTTGTAAACTAAGTAAGTGTTAAGTGTCAGTGTTTAAACAAAGATTTTGTATGATTTTTTTATTAATTAATGATTAATGTCTTTGAAATTAATTCTGGATTATCTGCAGAAGTTAACATTGATGCAACTGTCCTTTGTTAGTTGACTGATGAAGGCTTTTGTTGGCAATTAATTGATAGTCTATGTGATCCATTATAGGAGTGTAGTCCATCATTAGACCAAGGTGATTCAGGCAGAGATCAGTGAGATGCATCACAGTTCAACCGGCTGGTAATTTCGTTGAGGTCTATCCTAAGTCCAAGCTACAGGCCGTGGCATATGATGTATTCCATTTCTTATGTTTGGAGTTGGCAACAGTTCATCCTCTGAAGTCTATTGTAATAGATCGAAGTGATGTTTGGCTGGCACGGCTGCATTAGTCGTCATCACTCAGACACATGTAGCAGTGGAGTCCAACATGAAGCAGGAATGGAGCTGGAGCTGGAATGGTGCTGAGGTTGAAACAGGGATACAAATAGAATAATATTAGCATAGATGCCACTCAATTTATTGCAGAGTTATAAATCATGATCAATGTTTCTGGTTTCTGGTTCCGGCAGACCAAACTAAAGCAGCTTATTTGTGAGTTGATGGATAAATTAGATGTATGTCTGACTAAAGAGACGAGTCTTTAGTCTACACTTTAAACTGAGTGAGTGTGTCGCAAACAGTGTTAGGGAGACTATTCCATAGTTTAGGAGCCAAATATGAAAAGGATCTACCTACTTTTGTGGATTTTGTGGGTAAATGGTGCTAATATGATCATATTTCTTGGTTTTAGTCAGCACTCTGGCAGCTGAATTTTGAACCAATTTAAGTTTATTTATTGATATTGCTGGACATCTTCCCAGTAATTTATTTCAATAATCTAGTCTTGAGGTCATGAACACATGCATTAGTTATAAACCTAAGTTCTTCACTGTTGAAGACGATGTAACAGTACATCCATCAAGAGTCAAATTGTATTTTAGCAGCTTGTTTTTAGAGGTTTGTGGTCTAATAATTAGCACCTCTGTTTTGTCAGAATTGAGTAGAAGGAAATTTCTGGCCATCCTATCTTTGATTTCATTGATACACTCTGCTAATTTGGAGAATTGTGTAATTTCATCAGGTTTTGAAGAAATATAAAAGTTGGGTATTGTCGTCCTAACAGTGGAAACCTATTCCACGATTCCTGATAATATCTCCCAGGGGAACCATATACAAGGAGAAAAGAAGAGGCCCTAAAATGGATCCCTGTGGCACTCCATGCTTAACTTTTGTTTGGTCTGACAATTCCTCATTTACATAGACAAAGCGTTAGTGGTCTGCTAAATAGGACCTAACCTATGCTAATACAAGACCACAAATGCAAACATAATTCTTTAGCCTATTCAAGAGAATGTAGTGATCTATCCTGTCGAAGGCAGCATTAACATCTAAAAGCACTAGAAGTGAAATACAGCCGCGATCAGATGATAAGAGCAAGTCATTTGTAACTCTGATAAGTGCAGTCTCTGTACTTTGATGGGGCCTACATTCTGACTGAAATTGTTCATATATACTATTTCACTATAGAAATTAACATAGTTGGAGGACACTACCTTTTCTAGTATTTTCGATATAAACGGGAGATTTGAAATCAGTCTATAATTAGCCAGTGCTCCAGGATCAAGTTGTGGCTTCTTAATAAGCGGTTTGACAACTGCCATTTTAAAGTTTCCTGGGAAATGTCCTAAGGATAGTGAGGGGAATACCTCTTTTAAGGTAGCATTTGATGTTTCACTAAGTTTTTTTAAGCTCTTCCTGAACTATGACAGCAAAGTATTGAAGATGCACGTGAAGAAAAATTATGAGGCACTGTTTTCTGAGATACTGTGACAGATGATTGCATAATTCCAACTCGCTACTATTGTACTGCGACAGAATATCTGGTTCAGTTGAGGCTTTATTCCTAACCAATTTAGCCATATTACTGAATGAACACCTAGGATTGTTGTGGTTATTTTCTATGAGTTTGCTAAAATATGCTGACCTGGCAGCTTTTATTGCCTGTCTGTAGCTACAGACACTATCCTTCCATGCACCGCGAAATACCTCTAATTTTGTATTCTTCCACTTGTGCTCAAATTTCCGAGAAGCTGAGTGTGATCATTGTACCATGTTGCAGGGTTTTTTATTGAGTGTATGTGATAGATATGAAAGATTATTAGTTAAGCTATATTTAGTGGTTGAAAGAATTGTTCTACCTGAATGATAGCATGGTGTAGATTGAGTAACATTAGCTGAGCGCAGCATAAAAGAGACAAGGTAATGATCTAAGATGTCATCGCTCTGTGGAAGAATTTCTATAGTATCAACATCAACTCCATATGAGAAAATTATATCTAGCGTATGATTATGGTGATGAGTTGGTCCTGTCATATTTTGTCTGACCCTTTAGATGAGGCTCATTATTATAACTATAACCTGGGGGAGTAGATTTATTTAAACCAATATATATTCATCCGGTTTAAGCCAGGTTTCGCTCAGAGCGCATCCAAACTATGTTCTGTAATAATTTCATTTACAATTAGTGCTTTGGTATAAAGAGATCTAATGTTTAGTAGCCCTATCTTCATATGATCTTTAATTATTTAAAAAAAAAATAAAGTTTGACCTTAATCCAATTTTTTGATATCTAGGTGATCCAGTGTTGTATAGTGTTGTAGTTTATGTGACCTGTGTGATGTCTCAAGGCAGCTAGCAGATGTTCAGATAACCAGTTTTTCTGCTTCCAAACCTGGGCCCCAGTTAGTCAAATAGGATCATTATTTTAATTTTGTAATTTTTGGGGTATTTTCTCCCCTTTTCTCCAATGCACTCTACGTCCTCATGGTGGCATAGTGACTTGCCTCAATCCGGGTGGCGGAGGACGAATCTCATTTGCCTCCGTTTCTGAGATGTCAATTCGTGCATCTTATCAGATGGCTTGCTGAGCGTGTTACTGAGGAGACCTAGTGCATGTGGAGGCTTCACACTGTTCTCCATGGCATCAATGCACAACTCACCACACACCCCACTGAGAGCGAGAACCACATTATAGTGACCATGAGGAGGTTAACCCAACGTGACCCACCCTAGCAACTGGGCCAATTGGTTGCTTAGGAAGCCTTACTGGAATCACTCAGCATGCCCTGGATTCTTTACTTGCTGAGCTACCCAAGCACCCAAATACTATCATTCTTAAGACTATGAGCCAAATTACTAGAGAGGAGAGTGGCCCCTTCCCTGGAGGGATGGAGTCTGTCTCTCTTTAGCAGGTCAGGTCTACCCCAAAAACTCTTCCAATTGTCTGTAAATCCTATGCTATTCTCTGGACACCACTCATACAGCCATTCATTGACACTAATCTACTATGAACCTCATCACCACAATGATTAGGGAGGGGGCCAAAGCATATTACAGTATCTGACATTGTTTTTGCAAGTTCACACACCTCTTTAACAATATCTCTAGCGATCTCTGACTGGCGAAGTCAGACATCATTAGTGCCGATATGAATAACAATTTTAGAAAATCTATGTACAGCATTAGCCAGCACTTGTAAATTTGATCTAATGTCAGATGCTCGAGCCCCGGAAATGCATTTAACAGTCTCTATTTCCACATTCCTTACAATAGAATCACCAATTATTACAGCTCTTTCAACATGATTCTCAGTGGGCGCATCATTGAGTGGGGAAAATTGATTGGAAACTCTAGCAGGAACGGAAGAATGGTGTTGCTTTGCTTAGCGAGTATGCTGTCAAGAGGTCACCCAAACACCCTGCAGGGACTCTAGAGCCGGAACCAAAGTGTGTGTGCTTCTCTTTGTAATACCCGCATCCGAAAAAGTATCTACCGGTTTCTCTTTCTCACTGACCACTTCACTCACTAGCGTTCAGATGCGTATCTCTAACTCATTAAACTTTTCCGTTAGCCTGACTAATTCCTTACATTTATCACATGTGAATCCCTCACTGCTGATGGAAGAAGCTATAGTAAACATGAAGAAATAACATGAGTAGATGCCGTGACTTACCGTAATTGTTTGTTATTGTTGGTTGTTCCTGAGCGGTGAGGGTTTGAGATCGATGTGAATCCCTCACGCAATTGTTTGTTGTTATATTTGTTCTTGATAAGTGGTTCTTTGAGATCGATGCAATAATCCGTGTAACACAGAGGAGAAAAACGGGTGCGTGCTGTAAAATGCATACAGTTTTATCACAATAAAAATAGAAAGCAGATGCACACGCAAAATGCATGGAGTTGAATTGCGATAAGAGTATAATGCGGGGGAAATCCTGATGCATGCTGAAAAATGGCATATGTTAAGAATCAAAAGCTGAAAACAGATAGATAAACTATGTGCCAACAGCAACAGGTAAAATCCACACAGATGAAACAGTAGAAAAGAGTAAAAACACGATACACACGGTATAATTACAATGTATATAATGATGAATGTATGAGAATAAGAATAAGCAATAGTAAGCAGGCTAGCAAGCTAAAAACACTCGTGCAGCGTGCCGACAACAACAGGAACAGAAAGTCAGGTGACGAGAGCAGTGACATAATGTCTAGGTCCTGTCACCTTGTCAGGTTGTGTTTTTGTCTGACGGGACTGTGACGACCCATGTTCTGTCTTGTGTTTCGTGTCCTGTCTTTGTGTGAGCACACGGGTCCAGTTGTGAGTTACTGCCGTGTGCTCTTCGGTCTGTCTTGTTCCTGTCCGGGGCATGGTGTCTGGATCCTGACTTCCTGTTTGGTTCGGTTTTGGTCTTTGTCAGGATCCGGACACTCATGCTCCTTGTTCTGTTTGTTTTATTCTAAGCGTGTTGAAGTTTTCACCCTCATGTTTTTCAGGTGACGCTGGCATGCAGAATCAGCATTTCCATGGGAACCCTGATTGTTTTCAAGGGAACACAGATCTTTCAGCTGGTGCGTAGCATCTGACCCTATTTTAATCCCCTTGTTTGTCATGTCCTGTTTGCTCTCTCTGCCTAGTTGGTCCTGTCTCGTGTATCTGTTGGTTGCCCGCATGTCTGGTGTGTGGTTGCCTTCCAGTTTGCTGTGTGTCAGCGGATCTTTCACAGTGGATACTTTTTCTCTGCTGTGTGTCGGTAGTGTGGATGCTTTCCGGTTTGCTGCGTGTCAGAGGATCTTCCATGGAGGATACTTCATCTCAAGGCTCCTTTAGTTTGCCCTGCTCCTGAAAACATCTGGATATGCTGCTCTGAAATTTTTTTAATCTTCTCTGACATCTGCCACCCTGTAAACAAGTTGTAGGGCTTCTATGGCATGCCTGCCTAGAAGTAGCTGTGCCAGACCTGTGACAAGGTAAATGGTCTGTGAAGTGCAGCACCGCATTTTCCCTTTA
Source organism: Xyrauchen texanus (assembly GCF_025860055.1). Taxonomy (NCBI): domain Eukaryota; kingdom Metazoa; phylum Chordata; class Actinopteri; order Cypriniformes; family Catostomidae; genus Xyrauchen; species Xyrauchen texanus. Next base: position 1,401,565 of record NC_068304.1, read on the forward strand.
ATACAGCCATGCACTTGAAGTTTCTGTTTGCCTGGACCAAAACGTTTCTTTGTCTATTTCATCAGTTCACCATCACTTTGAAGGTTAAACAGGCAGTATTGACATAACATCAGTTTGAAGCTGAACTTCTCTCCATTTAAGTCAACCTTCTCCAGCCACGGCTCTGATCTCTCTGATTCCACAGCTCCTAAAAAAGCAAAATCTTGAGTTTCTACTTCTAACTCAGCTTGAGTTCCTGAGTACTTCTGTGTTACAACATACGGCAGAATAACATCCTTTTTTGTGACATTTCCGACACTACATCTCTTGCAGGAAGGTCTTTCCATAGGTGTTTTTGTCATCTACCACACCTGCCATACACTTTCTCTGCACAAGTGTCTGACTTTGGAATCTTGTGTCCTGTTTGTTTCGGTCCTTTCTTTAATTTTTATGATGTCTATGTTTGCACGTGTTTCCCCTACAGCATTGCCATGCAGTATTGTATGCTGTTTTTTACTGTTTCACTTTGTCTCACTTTGTGTATAGCTTTGGCTATGGTCAGCTCAGTGTCCATTTTTAGCTGTTCAGACAACTTTTTGTATCTTATTCCCTGTCTGATAAGTTCTTCTTTTAGCACCCCAAAGTTGCAATGTTCTGCCTATGTGTGAACTGCAGTAAAGAAAGATTCAGCACTTTCACCTTCCTGCTGACATCTGATGCTAAAATGTGCTCTTTCAAAAATCATGTTATGTTTTCCAAAGTAATGCTGCTTAAATGCATCTTTCACTTTCTTATAGTTCTTTTTTTCTGCCGCAGTCAATGGCAGAACAGCCCAAATACCATCCTCTGCATCACCTATAGAATACAGGAGTGAATTCACCTGATAATCCTAAACATTCTCTCCAATTCTGGAAGCGATTCGAACGTCCTAATCCATCTCTGGATTTGAGAAGTTAAATGGGTCTGGATGTCCAATCTGAACAGCCATTGTTGCCATCTGGGTTCTCCTTTTTTTATTTTCAGGAGCAAACGCTAAATGTCCGTCTCACTCGCCCCACTCTGTATTGTCGGAACTTTTGCCGTATGTCTGCCATGACTCCAAACTTTCAATACAAAACGGAGACTATGAAAACGTGAAACCTGCCACTATTGACAACATGTACTATTAGGTATGTTTCAAGGATCAGGAGACAAGTGGATCGGTTCATAAAAAACTCTTTACTTTCTGTTTCACCTCGAAAACCCCCCTTATAAATGCATCATGTGTAATGTGGTCCCCACCTCTACAGAAGGCTACTGAAAACATAAAAAATATAGGTCTAATATCATTGTATTGAAAGCATCTGAAATACAAAATGTTTTACATTTAAACAACTTTGGAGACATACAAAGTTTTTGGGGTTCAAATAATTAGACGTTTCAGAACAATTGTGACATTACGAACACAAATCAGGAAATTAGTGAAGCACACATTATAATTAAATTCACTCATATATCCACTGGAAATTATTATAATTGTATTATTATTTTTAATAAATTATTATGATTACAGTCCCATCTTTTTCTCATTTCTAATTAAATATTCCATTAAAAAGGTATTTCATGGACAAAGTTTCTCTTTTACTCAGTGATAAAAAGAAGTGGATTGTATCTGAATATTGAACTGAATTCACGAGTGAGGGGACAATGGAGCGGGAGGTTGGCTGGAGAATCGGGGCAGCGGGGGCGGTATTGCACTCGCTCTATCGCACCGTTGTCACGAAAAGAGAGCTGAGCCGAAAGGCAAAGCTTTCAATCTACCGGTCAATTTTTGTTCCTACCCTCACCTATGGTCATGAAGGCTGGGTCATGACCGAAAGAACTAGGTCACGAGTACAAGCTGCCGAAATGGGCTTCCTCAGAAGGGTGGCGGGCTTCTCCCTTAGAGATAGGGTGAGGAGCTCAGTCATCCGTGAGGAGCTCGGAGTAGAGCCGCTGCTCCTTTGCATTGAAAGGAGTCAGTTGAGTTGGTTTGGGCATCTGGTAAGGATGCCCCCTGGCCGCCTCCCTAGGGATGTGTTTCAGGCACGTCCAGCTGGGAGGAGGCCTCGGGGAAGACCCAGGATTAGGTGGAGAGATTACATCCCCACACTGGCCTGGGAACGCCTCGGGGTCCCCCAGTCAGAGCTGGTTAATGTGGCTCTGGATAGGGAAGTTTGGGGCCCCCAGCTGGAGCAGCTGCCCCCGCGACCCGACTTCGGATAAGCGGTTGAAGATGGATGGATGGATGGATGGTTCTCATGCAGTAATATCCTGGTAAAGTTTCCGGGAATATCTGTTCCAACCAGCTGCTAGGGGATTCATAAAAATGTATACATCTTTTAAGCTGTACATCTGTAAATGAGTGATTTAGATGCTGTTAATACATTGATATGGGAAGTTTCAGAGTCTTTCCAAACATTAAAAAACATACAGATATCAAGAATACTCAAATAACAAGAAGTCCTGTTACGGTAATTTATTCAATATAATATGGTGGAGCTCATTTCATTTTATAAAAGCATATAAACCTGCCTCGGGTTTAACATGTAAGTGTAACATTAATTACAATAAATTAGCACTGTTAAATGGATAACAAATTGGTGGTGGTGGCGTAGTGGGCTAAAGCACTAAACTGTTAAGCAGAAGGTTGTTGGTTCGACCCCCACAGCCACCACCATTATGTCCTTGAGCAAGGCACTTAACTCCAGGTTGCTCCGGGGGACTGTCCCTGTAATAAGTGTTCTGTAAATCGCTTTGGATAAAAGCGTCTGCCAAATGCATAAAATGTAAATGTAAATTTCACAAAATCTAATAGTCAAAGCCATATTCTGCAGTGATTTCATTGAGGATAACCTATTTCCACCAATAATGTCTACACTGAATGGAACTCATTTATTAAGCTAATTATGTCCCAGAGGGTAAGAGGTGCATAAAGTCTCACCATTTCAAAAGATAATTTTTCGTATTTTTGAGAAGCCATTCTCCTGACAGTACAAGAGTTCTTTGCTCTGTTTAAAGTATTCCTCATTTGAGGGCTGATGATGGTGTCAGTGCTTTTTCCTCTAAAAGTGACATGATGAGTTTTTCGTTAAAAGTGTAATGTCCAGCAGTGCCACATTCTGTGCCTGGAAATGATGGAAATCAGTATGTCTGTCCTCTTTATTATGCTTGTTAATAATTCATTTAAATATATAAGCAAATATATAGAGTTAATAAATAAGATAAAAAGGTATTACATGTGTCCTCTGATACAGAAATCTGATATATTGCCTTGAACATTCAGTATATGTAAAACTTTTAAGGAAAATACAAACATATTATATATTTGTTCCCTGTCAAAAAGCTACACTTTGATGCTGCGCTGACTTAGCGCTTTGGGAACAACTTTAGGTGTGACCAGCTGTGAATATGTGTGCAACACGTCAATGAAATTGACCAGAATTTATAGCCTCTGCTGGTGACATTTTTGGATGCACCTGTAGCAGGGCTATAAATAGATGCGTCACAGGTGCATCGCCAGATCTTTTGTCTTCAGATCACTCTGTGTGTGTGTGCTTCATGAGCCTGTCAGAAACATTATACTTTCCTCTGTTAGGAGTTAGATTTTGTTAGGCAGTGCGCAGAAACCTTTCTCTTTTCAAAAAAAAAAGAAAGAAAATGAAAATGACTGAAAGACAGAGCAAGCGGTGTGTGTTCCCTTGTTTACGCTCTATGGCTAAGAGGGACACACATCAGTTTTGCTTTGTATGTTTGGGGGAAGAGCATGCTGCTCTTGCGTTATGCGGGGTGGGTGCGAGCATTGCAATCTGTTCTCAGTCAAAATGCTTTGCACTTGTCTCGCTTACTTCCAAGAGCCAGCACCCACTCTTTCATCGTGGGGCTCTCACATTGATCTGGCTGAGGAGCGAGAGACGGGTCCATCCCTAACGCTTGCTGTCTCCTCAGATCCAGCTGATCCTTCTTCGGCACCTCTTCGGTTCACGAGGGGGGACACTGAATCTCTTGAGTCTGCGGACTTTGAACACCCACCTCTGAACATTCCACGCACAATAATAAAGCGGCTGGAATTACTCGAGGTGGTTACTCAGGCTTTGACCAGGCCACAGTTAGACTGGCCACATGAATAAGAGACCCCCAAACGCTCCAAACTAGAAGACAGATTTCTGTCTGGTGGCCAAAAAAAAAAAGAAAAGAAAAAGGGGAACGCTATATCAGTCCCTTCCTTTCTTTGATGACCTCCAGGACAAGCTTTCAAGTTCATGGAGAAATCCTTATACTTCCCGTGTCTACGTGCCCTCGACATATTCGACTATAGTGGGTGCTGAGACACGGGGGTATTCGGTGATGCCGCCGGTAGAAGAGACACTTGCGCGTTATCTCTCGCCTGGCTTCATGGCTTCATAACCTTCATGGGAATTAGCAATAGTCCTTGAGGGTCTGGTTGAGACCCCCTTAGAACCTCTAGAGTCAGTTTTTTTCTTATGGCAATTACTTTAAAAATATTTGGGGATTTACAGGCTCTGTCTGTCTTGCCAGCCTGCTTTGATTTTGCCCCAGGAATGGCTAAAGCAATTTTTGACAAAGGTTCCTTTCTCGACTGTAATATAGAATCCTTCTGTCCTCTGCCGTTTACAACGCTGGAGCAGGAAAATCTTCACAGACTTTGTCCAGTCCATGCCCTTCAGACTTATGTCCACCGCACTAGCCAGTGGCGTAAGTCAGGACAACTATTCGTTTGCCATGGGGGCCGCAACAGGGGGGTGGCTGCCACCAAGCAGACTATGTCGCATTGGGTGAGGGACGCTATTGCCCTGGCCTACGAGGCGCGCAGTCAAACTTTTCCAGTAGGTATCAGGGCTCACTCTACCAGAGGGGTCACCTCCTCTAAAGCTGTGGCTAGAGGTGTCCTTCTGCAGCATGTTTGTGATGCGGCAGGCTGGTCTTCTCCGCACACATTCATTTTTTGATTTTATAGTTTGGATGTTCATGCCAATCCGGGCTCTTATGTCCTTGAGTCAACATTACAAGCTCTTGTGAGCACACTACACCATAAGGGGTCCAGACATCCACAGTGCGGCAGCGTGAGTATTCTCGTTCCCAAAGCGCTAAGTCAGCGCAGCATCAAAGTATAGCTTTTTGACAGGGAATGTCTCGGGTTACTTAACTGTAACACCTGTTCCCTGATAAAAAAAATTAGAATGAGATGCTGCACTTCATTGCCGCACTGGGATGCCCCAGGACTGCTCTTCAGACAAAATACCTGACGATGCACCTGTGACGCATCTATTTATAGCCCGGCAACAGGTGCATCTGATGATATCACCAGCAGAGGCTATACATTATGGTAAATTTTATTGACATGTTGCTCACAGCTGGTCACACCGAAAGTTGTTCCCAAAGCACTAAGTCAGTGTAGCATCTCGTTACGCTTTTATCAGGGAACAGGGGTTACAGTTAAGTAACCCGAGACGTTTTATATATATTGTGACATATCAGATTTCAGTATGGATTTAACCTAAATAAAACTGTGTATACAGAAATTGGAATTAAGAATTTAATACTGAATTTCCAAAATAAATAAATAAATAAAACTGCCTCCTCATTTCAAAAGTCCACCACATGTCATTGCTCTTCATGTACGAACAAACATTGAGCCTGCTTTCAGCAACTGTCAAAAACTTGTGCTTATTAGAAGCCATTTGATTGGGGATGTTAGTAATTTAAGGACAAAATAAAGCTTTCTAGATATGAGCTGAAACAGACCAGGCAGAGGGACAATCAGATGGCTTGCAGGTTTCTCTGTACACTGGAATCATTGTTTGCCATTTTGTATTGAGTTTAATGACTACCTGGCACAGTATTAGCATATCTCTGGCATGTTAGACTGCCATCATCACTATCCAGGGTGAAGCCCATGGCCAGATGCAACGGATTAATTCTGAGCTGCATTTCACTGTCACATTAGGAGCCAAACAGGCAGCCATCAGCGCAGACCCTGCGCATTAAACAGCTATCACATTATGCAGGAAACCATCACAATGGGCTGCAAAACAATTCATGAATTATCGCTTTGTAGCTTTGGAAAGTATCTCAAGTGAATTCATTTGGTTTCACTGAGAGGAGTAATTTTTTTATTTATTTACTGGCTCACGAATGTGCAATCTGAACATTATCACATGTTCAGAGTCACAGAATGGACACTGTAACCTAAAATGCATTTTATAAAATTGTAACATTCCTTTTGCCTTTATTTATAAAGGAAGTCTTGATTAGTATGTCTAGCAAACCAGTCTTCCAGCAAATGTCCAAGCATGGCTCAGGATGTTCATTTCCCTCACTAGACATGTATTGTCATAAGTATTATCTTCAGACAACCAACATTTGCAGCATTTACATTCAAGGTATAATCCAGATCTTATCCAGAGTGACTTTTGGTAGTCAGAAACGCATGTGATCACATTGCATTTGAAGCACAAACATGAATGCATCCTAATGCATCCCAGATAACAGTGAAGGACAACTCACTTAACAACAGCATTGGGTAAATTACTCAAAAAAGTGAATTACATCTTTAAATGGTAATTGGATTACTTTACATTCCCAATTAAGTTATAAGCAATCACATTACTATTAACATTATTTTAAGCTTCCTAAAGCACTTTCTAAAGCATTTTTACAGATATTTTGGGGTTTTTTGCTCAACAAATTAAAAAAAGATGTCTATATTTATTCCTTTTTAATCAACATAAACAAGTAATACACTCACACGTTTCAACAAGGATTTTCTAAAAATGCACTTAAAACGAAGTAATTCACTTAACTGAAATTCAGTAACTAGAATCTGATTACTATTATTTAAAATAGAATGTATTACACTGCTTTTTGACTTAAAAGTAATTAGATTACAGTGGCTAATTACTGTGTAATCAAATGGTTCTGAATGACTGACAGCTCCAACATTCACATTCAAGCATTCACCCTCCACTCTCTGTAACACAAACTGAATGTCCTTCAAAAAGAAAAGAAAAAAAGAAAAGATATTTTGTAAAATTGGTTCTTTTTTATGCATCACCTCTACGAGTGTGTTGTTGGGGTTTGCCAGAGCTTTGTTGTACAGTTGTTAAGAAGGTCTTGAGTGGTTTTTGGCATGTTTCTAGGTGATTTTGTATCACGGTTTTATGGTAACAGTATCGGTACGGTTCATATTTGCTATGTTCAGAAAAAAAATATTACTGTGAAATCCAAAGTAAGAGTACTCTATTTGGTAACAAACTCTTAAACAGGTTTGCCCTTAATAAAAAACATTGTTTTAGAGTAACTATAGTTTAACTATGGTATTTGTAGTAAAATCATAGTAACAACATAATCAACAAGTAACCATGTTGATTACATGGTCATGTTTACAATATATAGTATAATCATGGTTACAATGTGGAAACTACAGTATTACTATAAGAAAACAATGGTTCATTTCCGTTATGGTCTTTAACTAAAAAAAACTAATTAATAAATCAACATTTTAACTTAATACTTGCACTATTATGCTACACGCATCGACATAAAATGCATTTCAAACTCTACTGCACATCAATATTCGGAAGCTGTACATCACTATAGAAGGACCTTTGCTATAAAAATGGATACAAGAGATGTTGTGACATGGCTCGAGTGTTTTAATCGTATGAAGAAATCACACATCTTAGTCAGCAGAGAACATATCGTTGGTAATGAACACCCCAATCGCTTTAGTTATTATTTTATGCCAGTTCGAATCAGCACTGAGTGCTTGCTTAAAAACGAAAGGAAGTGTGTGCATTTTCAGCTCATCTGGCAGTGACAAGTGATTTTGGCGTAATATGTCGATGTATTACCAGTATACAGCACTCGTGTCAAGCGATGTCTGCAAACAGTGCCTGTTTTGTAAAGGTTTTTGACAATTGCTGTTGTAATTGATTGCAAAAAAGTAAATGTTTCCAGACAGGAGACCTGAATAACCCAAGGGGCTTCTCTATCAGTGACTAATTTTTTTCACTTGCCATTTTAAACTACACACAACGCTTGCAGAACAGTGATGTCATCTAGTTGACCCACGTGAATCACAGGCCATGTGTCCATCTACAGATCCATTCATGTGCATTAGCGGAGGTTGTAACTGTGCATGCCTATTTGACAATTTATTTTCTTCACAAAACCTTGTGCTCCAAATGCGTCAATAAACTTGTGGTGAACCGCGGTCCCAGTGCTTACCGAATCGTGGGTGGCGAACTGTACGGTTAGTTTTTTTTACAGAGAACCGTTACACCCCAAGTGATTACTGATTTGCCAAGCCAAAAGAGCCCATCCCCAAGTCTCTATGATATTGTATTATCTGCGGAAATTATTTCTGATTTCTCAGTGAAGTAACGGCACACCTCTCCTTAACAAGACACATGATTTGAGGGATCATTCGCAAGCAGCACTAATCCCAAAATAATTGCTAAATGCAGTCATATGAATCAAGCCTATTGTTGAGTACTTATGAAATACCTGGTCACAAACTGCTCTGTATATGCATTGTCCTCATGTAATACATGAGAAAATACAGAATATTTTCATCAAAATGGAACAGACAAAATTTATGATATGTAAAAGATAGATTCAAAAGGTTGGGACATGTCTTAGGTACAAAGCTCTCCTGTCATTGCCTTCATATGTTAATTGGTGTGATTTCTTCTCTATTTTTGTGGCTGATAGCATCTACATAAAAACTCTGTCATACTAAACATCAAGATTTGACATTTGTCCTGTGAAAGATTACAACTTTAAAGTGAATAGTTTAGTTTGATTTCTCACTGAAAAAAGTGGTAACCTGCAAATATTATCTCTGTTTTATTATTTCTACATGATCTAACCCATAAATAATTATTTTGTTGGTGTAACCTAATTCTTCAGGTGAATTTAGTTAGATTAAAAAAAAATACATTTATTAAATCTATTAAAACCAAATAATTTAGATATTACCACAAGATATTATTCTGAATTCTGATATCTAAATCATATTTAAAGGTTACCTCTCAAAATACCTTTTTCATTGCAGTGTGTTATCTGAATGAGTTCTTGATTTTTCTAAAGAGGGAATTATTTGCCGTTTGGTTTCACATTAATTAATGTTATTCATAAAGAACTTTGTGTAATTTTCCAATCTTTCTGCTACTGTGTATATGTACTGTACATTTCATTTCTTACACAAATCTGTCTATCCATCTTAATGCATTCTCACCCCATTCTCACAGCATTATTTTCTGTGCATCTCTTTCCAAAACATTGATACACTCTAAATTGATTGTGGTTTTATATTTTTTCTTTGTCTTGCAACCCTTCCATCAACATTAATCCCTCAGAATCCACACGACCCCCAAACACACACACACACACACACACACACACACACACACACGTTTGGTGTATGAATGTCACTGTAGATGTCACAGTTCTGGATACAGAAGATAAAGCTGAGAACACAAGACTTCTGTTTGTGCACAAAGAACAGCTTCAGCTCTTCAAAAACATCAAAACAGGAGATTTTAAAAGAAAAGGAAGAGCAGAAATGAGTGACGAGAGGACAGAAGATCTCTATTCGTAATATTCTATTACAGTCTTAGTTATACAAATTATGACATTAAATATGAATTCATATTTATTTAATATTGAGAGTAAGAGCTAGTAAATTTCAATCTTGAGAATTTGTGATTAAATCGATAAAGTATTTAAAATAAAGCCAGTTGGTTTTAAATGGTTAGAAAAATACACCCTCATAAAGGCCCCTGAAAATCAAATCTGTGCATACATTGCATACATAACGTAAAAGTACATTACTGACACATCAGTGAAATGACGTGAATGAAACCACAGAGACAGAGGTCATTAGTTTCAGCACATAATGCATAATTAAATCCAGTTACTTTTGTTACAGTGTTCCTGCTATTTTAAATTAGATTAAAGTGATACTATTGAACTGTTTGTAATTACGCTGTAATAATTTTGTGATGCTGGATAATTACACATTGCTTTTGTGAAGACTGTGGTAATTTGTTGTATTAACATTATAGTTATTCTCAGATTACACTGAGCATTCTCAGATTACACTTTAAATTACAGTGTTGAAATGACTGTGTATTACCTTAGTAAATTGTGATTGTTACTTTGAATATAGTAATTAGTGACCTAATATGTTCAGCACAGACAAGGAAATCTTCTGTTTAATTCCAGAAAATTATACATGGTTTACTCCAATATTCTCCTGTTAATGTTGTTGTATGTTTTATTCTCATGTACCATGACTGTATTGCACCTGTTGTGCTCTTTTCAGTTGATTTGTGTGTGTGCGTGCTTGTGTATGTGTGTGTGTGTTAAACATTTTAAACAATGTTTTATTGAAAATGTAAAAATGCAGAAAGTTTTTTGTAAGGGTTAGGTTTAGGGGTTTAATCTATAGTTTGTACAGTATAAAAATTATTATGTCTATGGAAAGTCCTCATAATGATAGGTAGACCAACATGTGTGTGTCTGTGTGTGTGAATCTACCAGTTTTGGCCTCAGGATAATCCACCCACACATGAGTGCTGGGATCATACAGCACAGAAGAAGAAAAAAGTGAAATAGAGCAGTTGAACTTCACATCGGTACTGCACAGTTATATAAACACACACACACATAACACAACACAATTTTACAATGCAAAGGGAGGATTGTGATCATTTATACACCTACATCTCATAAACACACAGGAAACCTAAAATCATACTTCCACATCTAAATAAACAGTCAAACACATTTTTATATTGACTTTATAAACCTTATACAACATTATTTTACACCAGTTCGAATCCCATTCGGAGCGGGTCGAGCAGGACCGGTTACACTAATAAAAGTACTTGTTCAAGGTTTGAATAGGTAAAAATTACTCCTTGATGTAACAAGTGCACGTGTCACTTTTTCCAGTGCATGTTCATGTTACTCACCCTGATATTCCTGTCCTGGGATGTAGGCTGTTGGGTTTCCGTTGATCTGGAAGGTGAGCAGAACCTCCCCTCCTGCCTCGGCTCCCGAGGGCCCCTCAAGCTCGCCATGGTGAGTGCACAGAAAGAAGAAGGGATTGAATCGGGGGTAAAAGCCTGTTGTGGTGCCTCCCAAATCCACGTTGCCCCCGGACACCAGAGCCAGCAGGGCGCAGGTGAGAGCGCCAGTCACTGCGGCCTGCGTCATCTCCACTCCAGCAGTAGACAGGTGCACAGGACAGAGAGTGTCTGAGGGGTGTGCAGGTGTCAAAGGTAACCTTTCTGTGCGTGTGTGTGTATTCTGTCCTCCCTTCACACACAGGGAGTTCAGAGGCTCGTGTGCCGCCCCGCTCCACCACTTAAATACCTCTTACCCCTCCCTCTGCCTCACTCTCCTCCCACCACCCTCCCTCCTTCCCTGTCTCCCTCTCTCTCTCTCTCTCTCTCTCTCTCTTTTCACAAACCAGCTCTTTTCTCTCTCATCTGTTTCCTCTCTGCTTCATTTCTGTCAATCATTTTAATATGTCTGTGTGTATGTGATTTATCCATTCTGTGTTTCGGCTTTTACACTCATTCAAAGTCCCTTTGTCTTGTTTCTGGTCTCCCTCCATCCCCCCAAAGCCAATTCTCTGTTTTTCCTTTTCCACCCAAAGATCACACCTCCCTCTTCTTCTCCTCCCCCATTCTCTGTGATAGGACCCTCTCCTGTCTCAGCACCTCTTTGTGCTTAAATTACTAATTTGTTCTTTTTTCTTAAATAATCTTTTTTTTTCTTCCAGGAGATTCTCTCTCCTCTCTATCTTTATTTGTTTCTCATTCTCCTTCATGTTAACGTTCCCTTCATATGGACTTAATCTTCTCCTGTCTGTCTCTCAAATAAAGAGACAGACAGACACTTTCTCCATCTGTCTGCTGTTGTGTGATTCTCTTTAAAATGATGCGGCCATCTGAGATGTGAAAGTTGGACTGAAACCACAATGGTGGAATAGGGATCACCGAATTTTAATTTTTGGATGGCAGAATTATAACAACATTGGTAGACCTGCAAAGATTACAATAATATCCTTATTGTATCAATAACACTTTATATTTTATGTTCCCTTCATTAATGGTTTATAACTTTGCCATTCAATATATAGAGTACAATCCCATATCAGGATTCTCTTTTGTTAGTAAATGATGGAAAAATAAATGTCTAGATTATGATGTATGTCATTTTAATGGCAAACTTAGATATAAAATCAAATGAAATCCAGATGGGACTGATAAGAGTCCTTTGCACTTTCAAATGGATGAATTAATTATCATCAAAGCTAAACAAGAATGAAATGCATGTGAAACAATATGTCTATGTTAGCACTGATTGAATTATGTACACACAGAACAGAATGAAACCATTTTAATGTTAAATTACTGTAGGTGATTGCATTAACTGTGTTACATAAATGTGATGATGTTAATATGTAATTCAATTAATGTATTCACCTCTGAATTAAATATAATATGAACTTAAAAGACTTTGTAAACATTTGTAAGCCTCTAAAGTATGTAAAAGTTTTTACATTTTTGAAGCTGTCCATATGTTGAAATTGAATGTATCTATTCAAAAGTACAAAACAAAGATGTGCTACACTTCACAAAGGAATACTTTTGAATATAAATTAGATCATAATGTATAAGCACTTTTTCAGTTTTTCCATTTTTAATAATTTTCAGCTTTTTTTGCAGTTCACTAAATAGTCCTGAATTTTCAAAAAAAAAATTTTTTAAAGTGCACACATCTTATGTGGTCTATTAATTAATATCAGCTCCTAAAAACTGCATGTCAAAAAATTATACAATTCTTAAAAATATTGTTGAAAATAGTGTCATTGGATTAAAACATGTCCACTTATATATATATATATATATATATATATATATATATGGGACTTTCCTATTATTATTATTATTATTAAAACCACCTGCCTAATATTGTGTAGGTCCAACTCGTGCCTTTGAGGCACGGACTCCACAAGATCTCTGAAGGTGTCCTGTGGTATTGGGCACCAATACATTAGCGGCAGATCCTTTAAATCCTGTAAGTTGAGAGGTGGGGCCTCCTTGGATCGGACTTGTTGATACAGCACATCCCATAAATGCTCAATCGGATTGAGATCTGGGGAATTTGAAGGCCAAGTCAACACCTTGAACACTTTGTCATGTTTCTCAAACCATTCCTGAACAATGTTTGCAGTGTGGCAGGGCATATAATCCTACTGAAAGAGGCCACTGCCATCAGGAAATACTGTTGCCATGAAGGGATGTACGTGGTCTGCAACAATATTTAGGTAGGTGGTACATGTCAAAATAGTATCCACATGAATGACAGGACCCAAAGTTTCACAGCAGAACATTGCCCAGAGCATCACACTGCATCCGCCGGACTGCCTTCTTCCCATAGTGCATCCTGCTGCCATCTCTTCCCCAGGTAAATGACACACACGCACCTGGCCATCCACGTGATCTAAAAGAAAATGTGATTCATCAGACCAGGCCACCGTCTTCCATTGCTCGATAGTCCAGTTCTGATTCTCATGGGCCCATTGTAGGCTCTATCTATACAGTCATGTGCAAAGGTTTTAGGCACTTGTGAAAAATGTTGCATAGTAAGGATGTCTTCAAAAATAATGCAATAAATAATTTTACGTTATCTATTCATATTCAATTCAAAGTCATACAAAGTCCAGTAAACATAAAAAAACCTAAATCAATATTTGGTGTGGACACCTTTGCCTTTCAAACAACACCAATTTTCCTAGGTACACCTGGACACAGTTGTTCTTGGTTGTTGGCACATATACTGTAGTTCTTCTATATATTTCGGTTGTCTCAATTGCTTCTGTCTCTTCATTTAATCCCTACGGATGTTCAGTAGGGGGTCTGTGGGGGCCATGACATCTGTTGTAGGGCTCCCTGTTCTTCTATTCTAATCTTTTCTATTTGCAAAAGTAATGTTTGGGAGTCTAAAATGTATTTCCTATTGACACACTAAAGCCGAAGATATCCATAACTATCTTAAGATAAATGTTTTTGAAGACTTTTGCACATTACTGTATATATATATATATATATATATATATATATATATATATATATATATATATTTTTTTTTTTTTTTTTCAATGAGTCAATGCACATGTTCAAACCACTGGTAAAATGTTTGTCTGAACATGAAACTGTTAATTGTTCTGCCTGAAGTTGCTAATTCAATGTCACCTCTTTTAAAATGATGTCCTTTTTTGTGCACTAATTATGCACTATTATAATTATGCACTATTATAATTACGCAAATGATGAGATGTATCTCGATGGGATAAAGGGATAAAAAGAAAACATATAATGCATATCATTGTTCCACGAAGAGCCACTGTTGAAACATGCCCAAAATCATAAGGGTTGTTCGAGGAGATGGTAGGACAGGCACTGAATTCCTGACATACTGTATGACAAAGGATCACCACAACTTATGCATCCGTTTACAAAAAGGGCTGTCATTTTAACACATTAATTCAGTGCATTTAATTATATATATAAAAAATAGGGGTTTAAAAAAGTATGCAAATTTAATCATGCACTGTACCATAATAAGGAATGTTCACCTTTATGTTTTTATGTTTTTTCTGATGCATGTGTACATAGACGCATTCTACCTCTGACAGATTGGCGAGTTCAAATGCAAAATGGACTGTAGGCCTATCATTCGATGATAGGTTTATGTTCAATAATATGAAAATAAACAATATATAACCTTCTAAAACCACTTTTTTGTGTTTTGATTAAATAATCATTATATCATGTAACTAATTTGTTTAAATGTTCAATTGACAGCCCTAATTAAAGGACAAGATGTTATTTTGTTGTAATTGTTATGAAGTTACCACACACACACACACACACACACACATCGCTCTCCTTTATGAAAAGTAGGTCAGGGAGATCTGGTCTTGGGAATGGAAATGGGGTGGGTGGGTTAGAGAAGGGCTTTGGGGCAGTAATTATTTTTATCTTCATTAAGTGCTACCTCAAGGTTGTTACAGAGCCTTTGACATCTGAAGTTTTCATTCAATCCCTCAGTGCTTGTTCCTGTCCCTACACTGCCATCTTTCGTCTTTACAAAACTGCCTCCCAAGTCTCAGTCAGGAAGTCCCTAAGACAGAGACTTTTTTTTGAGGGATATCGAGCGATATGATTATCAAGGGCATGCTTTTATAGATACATAGACACACTGGATGTATGCCCTATAACTATAGGGCCTGAGTGTGTGCTTGTTTGTTGTTAATTAAAATGTTAATAATTAATTAATCATCTTAATTCATTGTTAAGGAAAGTTATAATTTAGAGTGAGGTTCCACATCACACCAAGTATGTATTTGACATATGTGAATCTGTTTCCGTGACAGCTCCAGAGCTCTCTCCGATACACAATATATGCTAGTGTCCGAACTGACTCATTTCCAATCATTGGCTGCACAAAAATCAACATGCAGATTGAAGAACCTGCTACATTCATGCAGCTTTCTTTGGCTTAAAAATAAATGAATAGTTAGGTTTCTGAGGGCAATTGTAAATGTTTAGTATAAAGAGACTTAAAATTGCTGTGAAAAAGATTAAATTATTATTTGTAGGATGTTGTGGAAGTTCAACAGTATTGTACAAAACCATGTTTTAGCATCACCTTTCCTTCCATAAATGGATCTAGCAGTTGTTGCGATGTTTTTAATATTTTAATATTCAGCTTAACATCTCTTGTACAGCTTCATTGAGCTTGTGTGCAAGTTTAACTAATAGCTTGATTACTATTTTATTTCATTCACCCTGTTCCTGAAATATTGTCACACAATTGTATTAATTTTAAATTGTTTGCAAGCATATCTGGTACGAGATTTGTGAATGGTGTGTAGATGGTAACCAACAAGCAAGCCAATGTACTGTGTCAAGTTGGCAAAGAATGTTGTAAAATTCTATTTTCAATTTTAACAATTTTGTCCTTAATATACTCTATTAGCCTCAGTATTATGTTTTCAAACATCAAAGTCCATACTCTCCTTTAACATCAGTTAAAGGTGATATATGTAATATTTGGAAGCCAGCAAACGAACTGGATCAGAGATAACAGATTCCACCCGACCTAAAAAGTCTCGCCATCCCTCTAAACCAACATGACTAGATGTGTAGTAAAACAAGGATAAATATTGGAGATGCCTTTGGAAGATGGAGACAGCTTAAAGCCCAGAAATCCTTTAAAACGGATTCTGAATTGGCTAATTCTGGCAACCCGCATGATCTTTGAGTCTCGGGCGGGACAGACAACTCTCCAGTATTTTGAATTTGTACTGCAGTACCTATTTCAAATGCTTGTTGTTAATCTTACATATAGCACCTTAATGTGATAATTAGATTAAACTACAAGGAACATTTCCTATAATGTAAAAACTTAGTATATAATTATCATTACAAAAAAAGTCCTAAACTATTAGTTTATTTAGAGATGCTCATTCCCAATTAGTGGTCGACTGATATGGGTTTTTTTCAATGGCCGATATGAATATCTAGAGATCAGAATGACTGATATAAATTCTGATAAACATGATACAATTTAAAAATAGAAAATCAGATGTACTAAAAATTTCTAAAGTGAAACAAACTCTTATTTTATGCAATATTAAAAAAAATTACATAAACTTGAAAAGAAAAGAAAGTGTAAACGTCTAGGTTACTAGTGTAACCCCCATTCTCTGATGGAGGGAACGAGAACGTGTGTCGATTGTAGTGACAAAAGGGGCTATGTGGCAGCGGGGGCGTGGTCAAGCGCCCGTCCGGGAGAGAGAAGCGGTAAGGGCGCTCACACCTGGGCCAAATTATGTCTAACACCTGTCTCTAATTGCAGTAGAGTGAGGAGAGCGGTTAAAATGCCAGCAGCCACAGAGGAGGAGAGAGTGACCGACAAGCAGACCCAGTGTTTTGCCATTTATACGTAGTGTCTGTAAAGTAGTGTGAAAAGAAAATAATTAAAAGTTTACCGTATCCTGAAGACCTGTTTCCTGTTGTCCTTGCAGAGAGAGAGTTTTACACTGGTGCCGAAACCCGGGATATTTGATTATTAGGAACACCTGTCTTCCAAGGATGGAACAGAATCGCCCCGTAGAGTCCTCCCAGCTGGCGGAAGTCCTCCAGTCCCTCGCTACACTCCATCAGAGCCACCAACAATCCCTGCTTGAGCTCCGGCAAGACCAGGATCGTCGCTTCTTTGAAATCATGCGGGCTCAAGCAGAGGACCGGCACGCCATCCGGAGCCTCCTCAGCCAGGAGGCCGCTCCAGCCGCAGCCGCGACCCCGGACACCAGCGCCACATTGCCCCCACCCGCGTTACAGAAGATGGGGCCGGCGGACGACCCAGAGGCGTTCATAGACCTCTTCGAGAGAACAGCGGAAATTTGGGGGTGGCCCCAAGACCAGTGGGCGGCCCGTTTAGTCCCTCTCCTGTCCGGGGAAGCACAGCTCGCGGCACAACAACTGCCGGCAACAAGCCTCCTGGCCTACCACGACCTGAGAAAAGCCATCCTGAAACGGGTTGGTCGGAGCCCGGAGGAAAGTCGCCAGCTCTTCCGGGCCCTGAAGCTCGAAAAGTCCGACCGCCCGTTTGCATTCGCTCAGCGGCTCCGTGATGCCTGTCGGAGGTGGCTGCTCTCGAGGGACCGCGGCGTCGAGGAACTAATCGACCAGGTGGTACTGGAGCAGTTTGTTCAACGTCTGCCCCGGAAGACGGCCGAGTGGGTCCAGTGCCACCGCCCGGCGTCGCTGGAGGAAGCCGTCCAACTCGCGGAGGACCACATGGCGGCGATTCCTAGGGCGGATGAGCCCTCTCTGTCTGTCTCCCCTTCCCCTGTGTCTTCCCCTGTTTTTTTTCCCTCCCCTCTTCCCTCTCACTCTGCTCTCTCCCCAGGGTCCGTTCCTGCCCCCCGCAGGCGCGGAGCGTTTGCACGCCCAGCTCCCCGGCCTTGGGAACACCCGCCAAGCCCTTCCCCATCCTTCAGCCGCTCTCCTCCACAGGTGGGGGCACCCGCCAGCACGGGTGCGGCCGCAGCGCCTGGGCCGGTCTGCTGGAGGTGCGGAGACCCAGACCACTTCCGGGATCAGTGTCCGCTGATGGAAATAGGGGCAGTGGTACGGGTCTCCGATGTTCCACAGACTGCCCCCGATCGGGCTGGAGCGTACGGATTCGGTAAGAATCCAGGGGGTACATACCAAGCTTTGTTGGATACCGGCTGTAACCAGACCACCATCCACCAACGCTTGGTTCAACCCGGGCTTTGGGCTCAGCTAAACTGGTGAGGGTAAGGTGTGTGCACGGGGATATTCACAAATATCCCGTGGTGACTCTGGCGATCAAATTCAGGGGAGAAAAACATAGTGTAGAGGCAGCGGTTAGTCCCGCCTCACCCATCCGCTAATTTTGGAGTACGGATTGGCCGAATTTTAGAAAATTATTGGAGGGAGTTTGTGCGGATGGGTCCTGCGTGAAAGTGAAGGGGTGTGTGATGTGCGATGCGTTGGCGGGGGGAGGCGGAGCCAGGGCCGTCCTCTGCTGCTCCGAGTGACGTGGGAAGGGGCGAGGTGGACGCCCCTCCTCTCCGGGAATTCCCGGAGGGGGGACTTTCCCTTGGAGCAGTCGCGGGATGATACCCTTAAGCACGCCTTTGACCAAGTGAGAGTAATCGATGGTCAACAACTCCGGCCGGGTGTCGCCGTCTCATATCCGTATTTTTCGCTGATCAATGATCGCTTATACAGGGTGACGCAGGACGCCCAAACAAAGGAGGAAGTAACACAATTATTGATTCCACGGAGCCGTCGGGAAATGGTTTTCCAGGCGGCTCACTATAATCCTATGGCCGGTCACCTAGGGGAACGGAAAACACTTCTCCGTCTAATAGCCCGTTTCTATTGGCCGGGCATTGGCGGTGACGTCCGCAGGTGGTGTGCGGCGTGCCGTGAATGTCAGCTGGTAAACCCACCGGCCACCCCGAAAGCGCCATTGCGCCCTCTACCATTAATCGAGGTCCCCTTCGAAAGAATTGGGATGGACCTCGTCGGGCCATTAGAACGGTCAGCACGCGGACATCGCCTCGTGTTAGTCCTAGTGGATTACGCGACGCGGTATCCGGAAGCAGTGCCTCTGAGCAACATCTCCGCACGCAGTGTTGCAGGGGCACTCTTCAAGATAATCTCCGGGTGGGGATTCCGAAAGAAATCCTCACCGATCAAGGCACAACTTTTATGTCACGAACACTTCGCGAACTTTACGAGCTCTTGGGCATCAAATCGATTCAGCACTAGCGTTTACCATCCTCAGACAGATGGCCTAGTGGAACGCTTTAATAAAACGCTCAAGAACATGATTCAGTAAATTGCATACACGATGACGCTAGAAATTGGGATAAGTGGCTAGACCCCCTGTTGTTTGCGGTACGAGAGGTCCCGCAAGCCTCCACCGGGTTCTCCCCGTTTGAGCTGCTGTACGGGCGACGCCCGCGGTGTCCTTGACGTCATCCGCGAAGCATGGGAGGAGGGACCTTCTAACAGTAAAAATGAAATTCAATTCGTTCTTGATCTTAGAGCAAAACTCCACACACTGGGGCGACTAACACAGGAGAATTTGCTCCAAGCTCAAGAACGCCAACGCCGGCTGTATGACAGGGGTGCTAGGCTACGGGAATTTGCACCGGGAGACAAGGTACTCGTATTACTCCCAACATCGAGCTCTAAATTACTCGCTAAGTGGCAAGGACCCTTTGAGGTCACCACGACGAGTGGGGATCTCGATTATGAGGTTGTACGTACCGATAGAGGGGCGCGCGTCAAATTTATCACCTCAACCTCCTGAAATTATGGAGGGAGGAGGCGGCCTCTGTGACGTTGGCCACGGTAGTTCCGGAGAGGGCGGAGCTCGGACCGGAGATAAACAAAGACTACAATCTCAACACTCCGGTCACTTGTGGAGACCAACTCTCACCGCGGCAGCTCACAGAGGTTTCTGAGTTACAAAAAGAGTTTGCAGACGTGTTTTCCCCTCTCCCGGGCCGTACAAACCTCATACAGCACCACATCGAGACCGAGCCGGGCGCGGTGGTGCGTTGCCGCCCCTATCGCTTACCCGAACATAGAAAGAAAATCGTTCGGGAAGAATTAGATGCAATGCTTGATATGGGCGTAATAGAGGAATCCCACAGTGATTGGTTCAGCCCGGTTGTTCTTGTTCCCAAGAGTGATGGGTCGGTTCGGTTCTGTGTGGATTACAGAAAAGTCAACGCGGTGTCTAAATTTGACGCGTACCCAATGCCCCGTGTTGATGAACTGCTCGATCGGTTAGGTACTGCTCGATTTTACTCGACCCTGGATTTAACAAAGGGTTATTGGCAGATCCCCTTGACACCAATGTCCCGCGAGAAAACAGCCTTCACCACGCCGTTTGGATTACACCAATTTGTGACGCTTCCTTTCGGTTTGTTTGGGGCACCAGCCACGTTCCAGCGACTCATGGATCGGATCCTCAGACCGCATACTGCGTACGCCGCTGCCTATTTAGATGACATTATCATCTATAGCAATGATTGGCAGCGGCACATGCAACATCTGAGGGCCGTCCTGAGATCGCTGCGGCGGGCGGGGCTCACAGCAAACCCTAAGAAGTGCTGCGGTTGGGCGTGTGGAGGTACGGTATCTGGGGTTCCACTTGGGTCATGGCCAGGTGCGTCCCCAAATTGATAAGACCGCGGCGATTGCGACTTGCCCTAGACCTAAGACCAAAAAGGGGGTGAGGCAGTTCCTGGGGCTGGCTGGCTATTACAGAAGATTTGTGCCTAATTATTCGGACGTCACCAGCCCGCTGACTGACCTCACTAAAAAGGGGGCTCCAGATCCGGTCCAATGGTCGGAGCAGTGCCAACAGGCGTTACGCAGATTAAAGCTGCACTTTGTGGGGGCCGCTTTTGCATGCACCTGACTTTTCTCTCCCTTTTCTATTGCAGACGGACGCTTCAGACAGAGGGCTGGGGGCCGTACTCTGCAGGTGGTGGAGGGGAGGACGCCCGGTGCTGTACATTAGCCGGAAGCTCTCCTTAAGGGAGACTAAGTACAGCACCGTGGAAAAGGAGTGTCTGGCCATCAAGTGGGCGGTCCTCACCCTCCGATACTACCTGCTGGGGCGGGCCTTCACCCTCTGTTCGGATCATGCCCCACTCCAGTGGCTCCACCGCATGAAGGATACTAACGCCCGGATCACCCGTTGGTATCTGGCTCTCCAGCCTTTTAAGTTCAAGGTGGTCCACAGACCGGGGGTGCAGATGGCTGCCGCCGACTTCCTCTCCAGAAATGGGGGGGGGGGAGTGGTAGGCAGGCCGGATGACGCCCCGGCCTGAGTCGGGCGGTGGGGGTATGTGGCAGCGGGGGCGTGGTCAAGCGCCCGTCCGGGAGAGAGAAGCGGTAAGGGCGCTCACACCTGGGCCAAATTATGTCTAACACCTGTCTCTATTTGCAGTAGAGTGAGGAGAGCGGTTAAAATGCCAGCAGCCACAGAGGAGGAGATAGTGACCGACAAGCAGACCCAGTGTTTTGCCATTTATACGTAGTGTCTGTAAAGTAGTGTGAAAAGAAAATAATTAAAAGTTTACCGTATCCTGAAGACCTGTTTCCTGTTGTCCTTGCAGAGAGAGAGTTTTACAGGCTACTTTCGGGAGCCTCGGAAACCTCTGAATATGAAAAAAGCCAATGCCAAATTGGCTTCTGCGACCTTCGTGAAGACACGAGGGGAGGACCTTGTACAGGTATGCCCGGCCCTGGAGCGCCAACTGTAGAAAGGGTTGGTGTCGGGGCAAAATTGAGACGTAAAAGTATGCGTCCTTCAGGTCTAACACTTTGAATCAATCTTGATGCCGGACGCAAGTTAGAATGTGTTTTTGCGTGAGCATCTTGAACGGGAGTTTGTGCAGAGCCCGATTGAGAACTTGCAGGACTAAGATTGGTCTCAACCCACCTCCTTTTTTGGGTACGATGAAGTAAGGGCTGTAGAAACCCTTCTCCATCTCGGCTGGAGGAACAGGCTCTATCGCATCCTTTTGCAAAAGGGTATCAATTTCCTTGCGCAGGGTGCTGGCTTTTTTGCCTTGCACTGAAGTGGGGCGGATGCCACTGAAACAGGGCGGACGCCTAGCGAACTGACTGTCAAAAGCGGAGAGATATCTGCCGCATCCAGGAACAACGCAAAGGCAGAAGGGCATCTTGACAAAGACGTGTCTTTAAAAAGTCGTTCGCTGCTATGCGTTAACTCTTTTAGAGAAAATAATATTCTTTCAGAGGAGTTGTTTGCTCTTTTAGGAAACACCCAGGGTCGAAGCGCCCAGGGCCGTGGACTGCACTGGCGTGCAGAGGAGGGAGAAAGCCACTGGCAATGCACCGTAGATCCAACAGCAAAGCTATCTTAGAGGTGAGTGAAACAGTAGTGAGTTATTCAGCTCGCTGAACACACAACCGCTCGGCTCTGAAGAAAGAATCTGACTGAACAGATGCACGATCCCCGCCGTTTACACCCCTATGTCAGGGGGCGGGACATGCAAATCCTTTTTCATATTCAGAGGTATCCGAGGCTCCCGAAAGAAGCCCCTTGTGTCACTACAATGTTGAGTGAGTGACAGAAGAGGGACTGTCTATGACAAGTCTATTGGTAGATTTTGGAACTGCCATACGGGAAAGCGAACACTTCTGTTTATCGGCCAAGCGAACGCGGTTATGAGCTGATGCCGACATTCGAAAAACGCACTGTTTTTCCTTTTGTGATGTTTCAATTCAAGCCATTGTGAACAATATTTTTTCATGTGCTCATGTGCATGCATGGCCCTTACAAAAATCAAAAGTTCTGGCAAACACTTTATTTCCATCACTACTGGTAAAGAGCTGCAAACTTTTAGAAAACGTGTGCGACAAATCACAAGCTCATTTGCATGTGAAAATAACGAGTGGGCAATTTGTGGCAAGTTTGTCAGAACTCTAGTTCCCCATCTGTCGCTCTCTTCGACGTTGTGTCTCTCTTGAGCACCGAATATACCTCTGATCTATGAAAAAAGGCCAATGAGAAGTTAGCAGTCAGTATTTGCATACCCCGCCCCCGGACATACGAGAACAAAGGCGAGGCAAATACTAGAGTTCATTCAGAAAATTTCTTCGGAGCCGATGGTTGTGCATGCTGTTCGTGTGAAATCACACCAGTTCCAGTATTCCTCTGACGCTCTGCATGCTGTTGGATTGAGGGCGCATTACAGCGGCGATTTCTCCTTCTTGCATGGCAGTGCAAATTGCCCCTGGGCGCAGAAAAATAAAGATAATTGAAAGAGTGATTTTCTCTAAAAGAGCAATACACATCGCCGTTGAACGTCCTTTTCAGGACGCGTCTTTTTAAAGACGTGTTTCCGCCTCTGTGTAGTTTCTGGATGCGGTTGATTTCTCCCCACCTCTGATGGTCATAAAAACTGCCTGGCGTACCTGGGTTGCGATTACACGCAGGCAGCGTTTTTATGAATGGTCTATGTTTTCAGTGCGAGAACATAGCTGAGGCAGCATTGCGGTCGCGGCTTCTTTTGTCATGAGAGAAAGCCACTTCAGCCGCCCCCCGCACCTCGCCTCTTTCCTACGGGGGAACGACACCTATGGACGAACCTGGTCGAGATGCGTGAGACCGACAAGGTAGTTGCTTTCTCGACGCCCAGTCTCCCGGTTCGGCCTCTTCGGCGACACCGTCAAGGACTTTACCCAGCAGTTCTCCACGGTGAAGAAATAGACGGAGGCGATCTCTCAGATGCTGCCCCGCCGCAAGCCTGCCGCCTTGTGCCATGCCCCGTCTGCTCGCCGAGGGCGTCCCCCTGCGATGAAACAACAAGCTGCTCTGCCTCAACCTGGGCCCAGCTCTCAGCCCACTTGTTGAGCGCTCCGCAGGAAGTAGACACCCCCCGTCTCACGGACCACCTCGAGGACCCGGAAGGTTCCCAGGCGCTCCTGAGACGGATGATCCAGAGCCCAAGACGTTAGCTCCGGAGATGGTAAGACCACTCCGTTCCCCGATGGAGGGCCGGGAGGTGAATCTTCTTTTGAATTTATTTAATTTGCCTGTCCCTCCAACCAAAATGAAGAAGGGATTCTACAGCCCTTAATTTGTACCCAAGAAAGGCGGCGGCTAATGACCGATCTTGGACCTGCGAGTTTTCAATCGAGCGCTGCTCAAACTCCCGTTCAAAATGCTCACGCACAAGTGTATCTTGACATGCGTCCAGCACCTAGATTGGTTCGTAGCAGTAGACCTGAAGGACGCATACTTCCACGTCTCAAATCTACGGTTCGCGTTCGACGGCCAGGCGTTCCAGTACAAAGTCCTCCCCTTCGGCATGTCTCTATCCCCTCGCGTCTTCATGAAAGTTGCAGAGGCAGCTCTTGCCCCGCTCCGAGAAGCCGGCATCCGCATACTCAATTACCTCGACGACTGGCTCATACTGGCCCACTCCCGATAGTTACTATGCGCTCACAGAGACCAGGTGCTCAGGCACCTCAGCCGCTTGGAGCTTCAGGTCAACCGAGAAAAGAGCAAGCTCACCCCGGTTCAGAGCATCTCTGGATGGAGTTAGACTCAGTCTCAATGTCCGCACGTCTCACCAATGAGCGTGCGCAGTCAGTGCTGACATGCCTCGCCAAATTCAGACGGTCACAATGGTCCCTCTAAAACTCTTCCAGAGGCTCCTGGGGCATTTAGCATCCTCGTCTGGGGTTGATGCATATGAGACCGCTTCAGCACTGGCTTCAGACTCGAGTCCTGATATGAGCATGGCACCACAGCACGCACCGTGTGACAATCACCCCCGCCTGCCGAAAAACACTAAAACCCTGGACAGACCTCTGCTTTCTATGGGCAGGACTGCCCCTGCAGCAGGTGTCCCGACGCATCCTGGTCACTACCAATGCCTCCAGATTGGGTTGGGGCGCCTCGGGCCTTTGGAGAGGGGCCCCGCTGCGCTGGCATATCAATTGCCTAGAGTTGTTGACTGTTTTCTGTGCCCTGCGGAAATTTCTCCTGTTAATTTGAGACAAACATGTCCTAATCAGGTCAGACAGCACCACTGTGGTAGCGTACATAAATCGCCAAGGCGGCGTACGCTCCCGCCACTCAGGTCGCTGCATGCCACTCACATCCACGGCAAACTCATTGTGATAGCGGACGCACTGTCATGACAACGCTTGCCCAGCGTAGAGTGGAGGCTTCACCCCCAGTCGGTCCAGCTGATTTGGGAACGATTCACCAGAGCCCAGGTAGACCTACTTGCCTCCCGAGAGACCTCACATTGCCCGCTCTGGTACGCCCAAACAGAGGCTCCTCCTTGGGGCAGACGCGCTGGCACACAGCTGGCTCGCGGGGCTACGCAAGTATGCATTACCCCCAGTGAGCCTTCTTGCACAGGTACTGTGCAAGGTCAGGGAGGACGAGGAACAAGTCACACTAGTGGCTCCCTATTGGCCCAGCCGGGCCTGGTTCTCGGACCTCATGCTCCTCGCGGCAGCCCCTCCCTGGAAAATTCCCCTGAGGAAGGACCTTCTTTGCTCTGGTATCTGCATCCAGACCTCTGGAAACTTCACGTCTGGTCCCTGGATGGGACGTGGAAGATCTAGCTGATCTACCACCTACCGTCGTAGACACGATCAACCAAGCCAGAGCCCCTTCTACCAGGCAGCTCTACGCCCAGAAGTGGCATTTGTTCGCAGATTGGTGTTCTTCCCCCACAGAGGTGCACAGTTAGGTCAGTGCCCTTATTCCTGCAAGAGAGGCTGGAGGGGAGGCTGTCCCCTTCCACCGTAAAGGTGTATGTCGCTGCTATCGCGGCTCACCACAACTCAGTAGACTGCAAGTCCCTTGGTAAGCACGACCAAGCCTGTTCCCCTCCTGGGATCTCTCGGTAGTCCTCGCGGGCCTCCAGAGACCTCCCTTCGAGCCGCTATATTCAGTTGGACTCAGGGCCCTCTCTCTTAAGACTGCCCTGCTGATCGCGCTTTCTTCCATCAAGAGGGTCGGGGACCTGCAACCGTTCTTTCTCAGTGACACTTGCCTGGAGTTCGGTCCGGCAGACACTCATGTGATCCTAAGACCGCGTGCCCAAGGTTCCTACCACGCCCTTCAGAGACCAGGTAGTGAACCTGCAAGCGTCATTACTGTGTCCGGTACGTGATTTGCGTACCTATCTGGACCGCACTCAGAGCTTTAAACGTTCTGAGCAGCTCTTTGTATGCTTTGGGGGACAGCGGAAAGGAAACGCTGTCTCCAAACAGAGGCTTTCCCACTAGGTAGTAGACGCCATTTCATTGGCCTATCACACCCAGGTCGTGCCCCCCCCCCCCTTGCGGGTCCGAGCTCACTCAACGAGGAGTGTTGTGTCCTCATGGGCACTGGCCAGGGGTACCTCCCTAGCAGACATTTATAGAGCAGCGGCTTGGGCAACACCCAACACCTTTATGAGATATTTAGGGTTGAGTCAGTTTCATTTCGTGTTTTCTCAGGTCCGAGGTAGTAGAGGCTGGATCTACCACCGCGGCACTTCCACGTGTCGCCTAAAAACACATGTGATGTATTCGCCACTTTACCTCCCCACCGGGTAGGTGTGGTCTCCGCAGGGTCTTTTCCCCCTGAAAGAATAGGAAATTGGGTAAAACCCCCTTCCCTCGATGCATGTAAGGGCCCCGGCTGTCTATTGCTCTATGCGAGAAACATAGAGAGAAAAGAGGTGCGGCCAGGCTTGGCCCGTTACCAGGTTGGCAAGCGTCACCTTGTTCCCCTGTCTAGGGTAACCAGAAGGATTCCGACAACTTTTTTGGGGGATTGGGGAAGGGTACGTGCAGTCTGACACAGCCGGTCGTTTGGCACGTAAGAAATACCTGCCCGCTCCTGTGTCAGCAGAACACGTACACGGCTCAGCGCATGGCGGATTTAAATTGGACCCCTAGTGTCGCTTCTCCGACACAACATCGAAGAGAGCGACAGACGGGGAACGTCTAGGTTACTAATGTAACCTCCGTTCCCTGATGGAGGGAATGAGACGTTGTGTCTTCCCGGCCACGTCGCTGAGCCGAACCGCTGTAGTGGCCAGACCCATTTCCGGCTCCTCAGAAAAATCCTGAATGAACTCTAGTATTTGCCTCGCCTTTGTACCCGTATGTCCGGGGGCAGGGTATGCAAATACCGACTGCCAACTTCTCATTGGCCTTTTTTCATAGATCAGAGGTATATTCGGTGCTCAAGAGAGACCCCTAGTGTCGCTTCTCCGACACAACGTCTCGTTCCCTCCATCAGGCAACGGCAGTTACATTCATAACCTAGACGATTTTTTGTGTACCTTAAATGTTGGTTTGTTTCCCAAATATGGGATTCTGAATTCAGAGCGTTTGAAACTCCACTAAGTTTGATTATAAATGTAATGTGGAGTCTAAGGAGCAGCCAGATAAGGATCTAAGTGCAGCCTTTTATTGAAGAAACGCAAAGTACAAAGTAAAAGAATTCAAGAAAGAACCTGAACAAGAACACCAAACTAGACTCACCACAAAAATTATATAGACTTAGAGAACAGGAGGGCTTTATATACACACTGTCTGTGTCCGAAACCATGAAAATGCTGCCTCCGGAGGCTGTATATGGAGGTAGGAAGGGACCAAATACCACATCGGAATTCATTGTTCGTGTCACATCCTGTCTACTGAGATACCTTCATCTTATATATTTTTGAAGACAGCACAGATGTATCCTTCACTGCCTATGAAATCCCACAATCCCACAATTCCACAGCGATTGAGCTTTTGTTTCTTCACTTTTTCCAACTTTTTTTGTTTTTTGTGTCATTTGAAATGATTTGCTGTTTTTTGTTTGGATTTCTGTGTTTTGGGTGGTTTTTTTTCTTTCTTGGAAAGCAGCTTCCCAAGTCACCCTCTATCGCTACTATTTCAATGAAACTGATGAGTGTGGACATTCCTGATGCAACAATACTTTTGACATGTGCTTTGGACTGAAGCTGAGAATCTCTCCCTAATAAAAGTATATTGCTGCAATTTTCTCTAGAGCTGTTATCACATTAGTGATGTTATCTGAATAGTGATATTATCTGGTATCAGAGTTAAACATGAAACGTGAGGTTTAGCGTTACACACAATCAAAGGTAATCTAATGCCATTTCATACTTGAGCAGTGAGCAGACTTGTCGTTGTATTTCAGAAGGTGGAAGCCTTTTATGGTTTCATTAGCGAATCCTGACATAGTGTAGGTGATATTGTCTATGTGGTCAGTGAGGAATGTTACTCCATACCATGGAAAAATCCCTAATCCACCTTTTTGTCCTAAATATATTCACCAGTGAGCATTTTGTCCTAAAGATATTCACCAGTGGAACAACTCCATATTTTCTAATTTGGCCATGGCCCGCTTAACCTATTTTGTTAAATTATTTCGCACCTCAGCATCATTTTATAGTTTCAACTTTATCAAATAACAACATTCACTCCAATCACTTGGTAGTCTATCGAATGTTTGATTTCCACACTGCCAATAATTGGAGTACATAAATCCTATTCCTAGGTTTACATCGTTTCTGAGGATATTGTTTGCCACGACTGTTTTGCTATCAATTGTCATAGTTATATTTGTATATGTGTTGCTAGTTATAGCCATAGACACCCCACTTTTATAATAGGATAGGCTCATTATCCCTGTTAAATACTCTTGACTGGTTGACATCCCCACATTGCTCTGGCCCATTATTACAGACACATCTCAGATGTTCTGATTTCTTTATCACAGTCGGTTTTTCTATTGGTGTGACGTTCTCTGCTTTTTCTCTTATTTGCGGTTTAAAACTGTCATTACAAAGCATTACATTTACATTTACATTTATTCATTTGGCAGACGCTTTTATCCAAAGCGACTTACAAAAGAGGAAGAACATCAGCGAATCATCTTAGGGAGACAGTGGTACAAAAAGTGCCATCTTACAAACTTTCACTATCATCATAATAGTATACAAAACAGATTTAAGTGCAACAAGAAATGTAAATATATATATATATATATATATATATATATATATATATATATATATATATATATATATATTTTTTTTTTTTATTATTGACCGGTTAAGTGGTTTTGGAAAAGATGTGTTTTTAGCCGCTTTTTGAAGATAGAGAGTGAGTTAGCTTCCGGATTGAGTTGGGAAGGTCATTCCACCACCGTGGTATGATGAAACTGAAAGTCCGGGAAAGTGTTTTGGTGCCTCTTTGTTTTGGTACGACAAGGCGACGTTCCTTAGCCGACCGCAGGCTTCTGGTGGGAACGTAGCTCTGCATAAATGTTTTTAGGTATGCTGGAGCAGACCCAGTGACTGTTTTATATGCCAGCATCAGGGCCTTGAATTTAATACGTGCATGAACCGGCAGCCAGTGGAGAGAGACAAAGAGTGGTGTAACATGTGCTCTCTTAGGTTCATTAAAGA
This sequence comes from Xyrauchen texanus, assembly GCF_025860055.1. Taxonomy (NCBI): domain Eukaryota; kingdom Metazoa; phylum Chordata; class Actinopteri; order Cypriniformes; family Catostomidae; genus Xyrauchen; species Xyrauchen texanus. The sequence goes on from NC_068304.1 coordinate 1,431,203, forward strand.
CCAGACGTGCTGCTGCATTCTGGATCATTTGGAGAGGTCTAATAGCACATGCAGGAAGGCCTGCAATGAGAGCATTACAGTAGTCCAGTCTAGTTATGACAAGGGACTGAACGAGCAGTTGTGTGGCATGTACAGAGAGGAAGGGTCTTATCTTCCTGATATTGTAGAGTGTAAATCTACAAGATCTTGCAGTTTTGAAATGTGGTCTGTGAAATTTAGCTCATCATCAATGGTTACCCCTAGATTTCTGACCGTTTTGGAAGGCGAAACTGTAGTTGGACCCAGCTGCACGGTGATGTTGTGTTCAACAGCAGGGTTGGCTGGAAAGACAAGGAGTTCTGTCTTGGCAGGGTTGAGTTGAAGGTGGTGTTCCTTCATCCAGGCCGAGATGTCTGCCAGACAGGCAGTGATTCGAACGGTCACTGTGGTGTCGTTGGGCTGGAAAGACAAGTAGAGTTGCGTGTCATCAGCGTAGCAGTGGTAAGAGAAACCATGTGACTGGATGATGGGTCCCAGTGATGTTGTGTATATGGAGAAGAGAAGTGGCCCAAGCACTGATCCCTGAGGTACCCCAGTAAGTAACTGGTGTGGCTTGGATACTTCCCCTCTCCATGCTACCTTAAAGGACCTTTCTGAGAGATAAGAGTTGAACCAGACAAGCACAGTTCCAGTGATACCCAGTTTAGAGAGGGTGGAGAGTAGGATCTGATGGTTGACTGTGTCAAAGGCAGCAGAAAGGTCCAGCAAAATCAGAACGGATGATCTCGATTCAGCTCTCGCCAGTCTCAGCGACTTCGATGACAGACAGCAGGGCAGTCTCAGTGGAGTGTCCACTTTTGAAGCCCGACTGATTGTCATCCAGCAGCTTGTTCTGTGAGAGATAGGCGGAGATCTGATTGAAAACTGCCCTTTCAAGTGTTTTTGCCATGAATGGGATGAGAGAGACTGGTCTGTAGTGTTCTATCTGTGTGGGGTTAAGTGCAGGTTTTTTCAGCAGTGGGGTTACTCGAGCCTGCTTAAATGTAGTGGGAAAAGTGCCTGCAAGAAGGGATGTGTTAATTATGTGTGTAAGTGCGGTAGGATGGACGGAGAGATGGCCTGGAGAAGGTGTGATGGAATGGGGTCAAGGGAACAGGTTGTGGGGTGGTTGGAGAGGAGGAGTTTAGAGACCTCAGTGTCAGTTAAAGGAGAGAACATAGTGAAAGAAGGGTTGCATACAGGAGCCAGGTGTTTGACAGGGTGTGGTGCTGTGAATGTATTGCTGATGGCTGTAACCTTATCAGTAAAAAATGTGGCGAATATATCTGCTGTCAGTGATGTGTCAGGTGGTGGAGGGGAGGGCAGAGAAGTGTGTTAAATGTTCTAAACAAGCTCACGAGTGTCTGTGGTGCTGTTGATTTTGGTCTGGTAATATGAAGTTTTTGCAGTTTTAACGTTATTTGAAAAAGTTGCGAGCAGAAGCTGATATTTACCTAGATCAGCTGGATCTTTAGATTTCCGCCATCTCCTCTCAGCTGCCCTGAGAACAGTCCGATGTTCACGAAGGATGTCAGACAGCCAGGGGCTGGGTGGTGTAGTCCGTGCTGGTCTAGAGGAGAGAGGACAGATGTTGTCTAGACAGGTTGTTAAAGTAGAGCTAAGTGTGTCTGTGGCAGTGTTCACATCAAGCATGGAAAATACATTTATTGTGGGAAGAGAGGCAGAGACATCAGTGGAAAGGCGAGAGGGTGAGAGGGAACGGAGGTTACGGCGAAAGGAAACCAAAGGTGGGGTCAGTTTTACAATGGATGGGAGAATCATGTTGAATTGAACAAAGTAGTGATCAGAAACATGTAAAGGTGTAACAAGAATATTAGAGGTGGTACAGTTACGTGTAAAAATGAGGTCCAGCTGGTTGCCCGACCTGTGAGTTGCTGTGGTGTGTAGTCTTTCCAAGTCAAATGAGGCCAGAAGAGTATTCAGTTCAATGGCCTGGGGTTTGTCCTGGTGTATGTTGAAAGCATTAGCCAACATTCAATGGTCTCTAGTGGGGTATTATTATTGTATGTGGCATCCAAGAATGCTTTTGCCGCCCTTCTGCACCCCTCCTTGGCCTTCACCCCAATAGGTGAGATTGCCCTCTTGGGGTTGATGTGTCTCGTAAACTCTATTGCTTCTCTTGTACAATTGCTGGGGTCTATTGTCAGATAGAATTGTGGATTCTGGCTGCCCAGCGATTCAAATTTAGCTAATATTGGCCCAGTCCCTGGCACTCCTCAACTCAAATATTCTAGGAAGCCCCACCATGAATTTTGTTTCTCATGATCTTCAATTATAATTTCATCTGCGTTGGTGGGTATTTCCTGCTCCATTCTGGTTGTATTGTGTTTTTGTCTTATATTTGCCCTACTGCCAATCCAAGGCCTTACCCTCTTTGGTCCCCCTAAGGGACTATTTTGCCTCTGCCAAATTTAGAGACACACCTTGTGTGAGCTGCATTTCCTTGGCCCCGCTGTTAAGTATTGAGGTGCTCGCCGATCCACTGCTAAGCACTGAGGTGCTCGTCAATCCTTCCCACTCCTCCAGGCTTGAAGGGGCCTTCCTGCAGTGGCTAGTGTGGATCCAGGTAGACCTCTCCACAATTTTTACCTCCGAGTTGGTCACTAAAAGCACCTAGTAGAGACGGGTCAACCTAGACTTCCTCCAATTTCTCCTTTTGAAGTCCTTCACCACCACCCAGTCTCCTGAATGCAGTGGTCCCTGTAATGGAGTAAGCAAGGGTGCTTTCACCTGTGTGTGAATAGACTTTAGGGAGTTGGAGAAACTCATGCAGTAATTTAACATTGTATCTTCAAATTCTTCCCCCATCATGGTCCCTCCATGCCTGTATGCATTTGGCCTTTCCATTATTACTTCAAATTGGGAGAGGACTGTTTTGGGTTTGCCCCTCCCTCTCACGCTCAACAGCACCAAGGGTAGTGCTTTTAACCAGTTTAGACAGGTTTCTTCACACACTATAGCTAGCTTATTTATAATTGTGCCATATTCTCGTTTTACTGCTCCTCCGCTTTGACGATGGTAGGCACAATGTGTTTTAGATCAATCCCTACATAGTCTGCCATCTTCCTTATTACATTATTTGCAAAGTGTGGCCCATTATCACTCCTCAGTGAATTCCCCATCTCGGTATGATTTCTCTCAGTGACACTTTCGCCACAGCTGTGGCATCTGAATTTGCTGTGGGAAACACTTCAACCCACTAATCATCAAACAATATATTTTTCCCTCACATGGGGAGAGTTCAATAAAATCCATCATCAGATGATCAAAGGGGGCATCAGGGGAGGGGTGGCTGGAGCGCTGCATCCAACATTATTTCTTAGACACACTAAACATTTTGAACAAAATTTTCCAGAATAATTTGAGAAGCCCTGAGTATACCAATATCTGTTCGCAGTCTCGCCCATGTGTCAACTTTGCTAAATATGGCAATAAACACTTAGGAAAACATGGATCACCATTAAGTCCATATCACACATTATTTACATATGCACAACTAGAGGTTTTCCATTGTTTGTGCTCTTGTGCAGGAGTGTTTATCTGGGCCTCTGCTAGTTCTTGCAAGGAAAGAGATGTGGTCATGGGTGAGGAAATTAGAGCCATTTGTATGGCTATGTGTGCTGGCGCTTGAGCTGCAGCTCTTGCAGCCAGATCTGCCTAATATTTTCCTTTTGAAATTGGGTCCTGCAGTTTGGTGTGTGCTTCACATTTGCACACTTCCTGTGGGAGCAAAATAGCCTCAAGGAGATTAGAGACAAGCATAGCATGTGAAATTTGTTTACCAGTTGAATTAAGAAATCCCCTCATTTTTCACAATGTACCGACATCATGTACTACCCCATAGGCATATCTACTGTCTGTGTAGATAGTGACACGTTGAACTGTACCTAGAATACAAGCTCTAGTTAGGGCAAACAATTTAGCTGCTTGAGCTAATAGATGTCCTGGAATTTTGTTGGATTCAATAATGTGATTAGTAAGAACAGCATAACCCACTCGATTTTCATTAGTTTGAAGATCTTTCCTACTTGATCTATCTATATAGAATGTCATATCCAGGTTTAGCAGTGCTGTAGACCTAAGATCTTGTCTTTGGCGAACAGACTTCCGCTATAGCTGCTAGGCAATCATGTGGCTCCCCATCATCTTCCGTGGGGAGTAAGGCAGCCGTATTTAACACTGTACCACTTGATGGTTAGATTTGTGAGTGACAGGAGAATGTTTTGATAATGCAGAAACCTTGCAGACATTAAATGGCTGGTCTTTTGTTCTAACTGGATGGACGAGACAGCATGAGAAACAAGCTTATATCCTATTATTTTATATCCTATTAAACCCCTCAAGGCCAGCACAGCCAAGCAGATGGATGCTATAGATTTCAAGCAGTGTGGGAGGCCAGTAACCTCTGAATCTAATTTGGAGGGAAAATATACATCTGGTCTAAGTTTCCAACCATGTTCTTGTAGGAGGACGGATGTCATGAATCCCCTTTTCCGCATACGGACTGAGTGAAAGGCTAAGTTGGGTCAGGTAGACCCAGAGTAGGTGCTGCAGTCAAGGCTTGCTTAAGCATTGTAAAACTACTCAGTCCTTCGTCCATCCATGTCAGTTTGTCATTTGCTCATAGACCATGGTCATGTGTCATGCTCTGCAGAGACTGTGCTATCTGTGCATAATCAGAGATACACTGTCTACAGTAGCCTGCCATGCCCAGGAATGCCATCATCTGCCAAACATTTTTAGTAATTGGTTTTGGTATGTTTAAGATGGCTTGTATTCTGTCATCTGAAAACCACTTACAGGGACTCAGTCCCTGGCTGCGCAGCTTTACCTGTCATTATAGATCAGGCCAAACCTGAATTAACATCCCAACCTCATCGCCAAATTGTCATGGAAATTATCTACCTAGAATTAAATTCAGTGCAAATGTTCCAAACACACACAGGACACAGCACAGGTTTTTTCATACCACCCGGCCAAGGGAAGAAGCTCCAGTGTCTTCTGGCCACCTCACACTCATGGAAGGCTCATATAGGATATTTATTCATAGTTTCTTGTTTGTTAACAAGTTACATGTGATTTGACCTCATTTCTCATAGGATATGAACTCAGCAAAATGTTTGTTAGGGATGTATTGTATATATTTGAGCAAACCAGTTACCATATGATCTGACTTCAGCAGTATTATTTGTTATTACAAGAAGATATCATCTTTTGCTTAAAAAACAGAATGGTCATCCATTTCCATGTCATCTCATAAGCACAATATAGGGCTGCTATTATATTGCATAATAGCTTAAAGTATGTTATACATAAATAATAATGTTTTAATATATCTAGCCATTATAATTTCTTTCCTAATTGCTCCAGAGGGCTCTTTATTAAAGTTAAAGAGGGTGAAATAATTGTCTCCCAGATCCACCACTGGGTTGTCATCACTGGCCAGTAGGGCAGGCTGACCCTCTTTTTTGACCAATTGCCAGATCTGTTTGCCCCATCGTCAGCCTGATTGCCTAAGCTGGTAGGTCAAGGGTCCCAACCATTCTGTGATGGTGTAGGTCCCTGCCAAGAAGTGAAACATTTACAGGAGGCATTAGGGATAAGGACAAGAACCAAGATGGAACTAATGTGCCTGACCTGGATGGTTGTAGATCTGCTGTTGGGCATGCTGGGCCTCCACCATGTGTTCCTTCATGACAAGAAAGATGCCATAGATGCTCTCCATCATGTTCTGTACATGCTTGATGGTAGGGATGGCTGATTCTCCCAGGCCTCCTTGGCCACATCCAGCAATCCTTGGGGCTAACAGCCAAACAGCAGCTCAAAAGGCATAATAATAATAAAATTATAAAACTTTATTTTATATAGCGCCTTTAAAAGTTGCATCTCAAAGTGCTTTACAAGAGAAAAATGGAATTACATTAATACAAGAAAACATGCAATTACAAACATTTTAAAATAATACAATAATAAATCACATAATCACAGAAAAGCAACCCTAAAAAAGTGAGTTTTAAGAGATTTAAAAATACTAAAAGATTCAGCCTGTCTAACCTCAGAGGGAAGAGAATTACATAGTTTTGGAGCAAAAGAAGAGAACGCCCTGTCACCCATAGAACGTAGATGAGTAGAAGGAACAGTTAAAAAAAACATATTCGGAGGAGCGGAGGTCACGCTTTGGAGTTTAAGGGGTTAAAAGTTCAGACAAGTATTGAGGAGCTAAACCATGCAAAGCCTTCAAGGTAATCATTAGAATTTTAAAGTCTACACGAAACCTGACAGGAAGCCAGTGAAAGGACTCCAAGACAGGAGTGATGTGATCACTTGTCAAGAGTTTTTGCACATACTGCAATTTATTTAAAGTTGATTTAGAAACTCCGACAAGTAAAGCATTGCAATAATCAATACAAGAAAATCAAAAAGTATTGATCAGTTTTTCAGCCACAGAAAAAGATAATGTGGGGCGCAGTCTTGCAATGTTTCTGAGATGGAAGAATGAAGTACCGTTTTAACAGAATTCTCGACATCAAATATTACATTTGCATCAAATATCACCCCCAAATTTTTCAATTTTGTTTGAAACTCCAGAGCAGAGCCATCCATATTTAAGGTTAAAGAACCAGCTTTACGAAGCAGGTGGGGTGAACCAATGAGCATTACCTCAGTCTTGTCAGTGTTAAGACAAAGAAAATTTAGAGACATCCATTTTTTTTATCTCAATACATTGTTCAAGAAATGCGACAGCCACACAATCACCAGGTTTCGAATGGATGTAAATCTGGGTGTCATCTGTGTAAAAATGATAATCAAGGCCAAGAGATCTTAAGAGCTGACCAAGGGGAAACACCAGTGCACAGGGACTCATTTATTATACTCAAGACAATAGCACACAAAGAGGCGAAACATGATTTAAACAAACATGTTGGAATAGGATCAACTATGGAAGTTACAGCTTTCATTTGTGATACCTCATTACCAAGAGAAACCAGGTCAAGTGAGAAAATAACGACCTGGCAGATACAATTTCTGCCTTATATTCATGCAAGTGGTCTTTCCAAGCCTGGTGATGTATGTTCAGGCCAGAGAGATGCCACCTTCACTCTATTTTGCAACAAGCTGCCCTCATAGAGCACAGCTCATCATTATACCAGGGAGCGGAATGTACAAAGGAGACAGACTGTGATTTCATAGGAGCAAATGAGTCCAAGCCAGACAAGAGAATAGTATTTAACATATATATTTTGTCCTCCAGAGAGTCAGATGGAGAAAAACAAATTAAATAAGAATCAATAAAGTTAGTGAAATCAGAGAGATCAATGGATTTCCATTTGTGGTATTGTACAGTGCGAGAAGAGGAAATGTTAGTGTGTGGGAGTTCAATATTAAAAAAGATAGCCAAATGGTCAGACAGTCCCAAATCAGCGGTGGAAAACTGAGACACAAACTAACCATTTGTAATCAAAAGGTCTAATGTGTGACCTTCATTATGTGTAGCACAGTCCACAAGCTGGTTTAAATCAAAGCACTCTAGTAAGAAGAAGTCATTTGTTATTACAGAGTCTTTAATGTCAACGTGGATGTTAAAATCCCCAAGGATAAGTGTTCTCTCAAACTTGAGGCACAGCATAGACTGTAGATCTGCAAACTCTGATAAAAAAAAATCGACATTTGTCTTAGGAGGTCTGTAGACTGTAGCTATGGCAGTAGTGAAGGGTGCATGGAACTCAGAATGAGACATTCAAAAGAATTAAACTGAGGAATAGCTACAGGACTCATTTTGTATAGTTTATTATGCAGCACAATAATACCCCCACCTCTGTCAGAGGGTCGTGGGAGATCAAACAACCCGTAGCCTGCAGGAGATATTTCATTAAACAAAAGTCTGTCAGATTGTTTGTGCCAAGTTTCAGTTAAGCACACAAGGTCAAGTTTTTCTTCTGTGATAATATCCAATAACATCACAGCCTTGTTGTTCACAGAGCGTGCATTAAAAAGTGGCGATTTCAACAGACTCGAAGGCACAGATGATAACGGAGAAAACTCTGCATGTTTAAGAGCTTACAGGTTGTTAAAGTCAACACCAGTGCACAGCAGTCTATAAGGTTTACGCTGCAATGTAGGAACAAGGATGGCATCAGATAATGAGTGTATACAACTGCGCCTTGAAAAGCGATGTATATAGCACTTAGGTCGCAGTATTCCAACATTTCGGCAAAGTTTATAGGAGACATTCGCCAAACAAAAGTTCCTATTTAAATTCAGCAATTTGCCAGCGGTGTACCTTAAAGCAATGGAGAGGAAATCCAAGCCAACAGCAACCACGGGGTAGTAGTGTAAGTCCTGGAAAGGGAGACAGGAGGGTTGATTCGTGCAAATAAAACTCAAAGATAAAAACAGCAGTCCGAAGGATAAAACGTGATTCCGCATTCCAATAAGGTAAGTAAAAGAGGGGACTTCAGATGCTCCAAAATCCCACAACCACTCAAAATAAATCGATAAGAAAAATGGGAGAGAGGAGCGCCAGCCAAATGCACCAGCGTTCCCTTTCAACCGGATGAACTATGCATTTGTCTTTGACATCAATTGAGAGGGCACGACTCCACATTGTTAAGGGTGTCCAGCTGGAGGGTAATGGTGAGGGAGATGTGTGGGTTTGCAGCCTCAGTGATCACGCCGTCTTTGTTGAGAGCTACTACTTGGACTGGGAGGCGATGATGTGCACAAGATTTACCAGCCACACACCGTTCATGAAGCCGATTGTAGATTGGGGGACCTCTCAGACTCTGAAGAGCTGGTATAGGAGCAAAAGATACCATTTGAGTCCATCCTTGACTACCACCTAATGCGGCATTAGATTTAGGGTCTAGTTAAAGCATTCCACCAGTCCATCCTTTTGGGGGTGGTAGACAGAGGTGCATAGCGGCTTGATCTTTTGGAGCTTACAGAGGTTATTCATCAGCAGGGAGGTGAAAGGGGTCCCATGGTACATCAGTATGTCTTTGGGGTTACCCACCTGGTTAAATATGGTGACAAGTTCTCAAGTGATGTTCATCAATGTGGCTTTGCATAGTGGAATGGCTTCTGGATAGGGAATCAAATAAATATTTGATTCTAAAGGACTTTTTTACGTCTGGCTCATTTTATTTGTGATGGAAACTTGGCTCAACCCTGCCGATATATTGTCTCTTTTTACATTGGACTGTGCCTTCTTGAGTTCTCTAAGGACTTCTGGACATGGTGATTAGAAACTGATTTAAATACAGAATGGTACAAACGGACATGTTTTCAAGTTTTGAGGTCCAATTATTAAAGATTGACATCATATGCCCCATACTATGTGCATTGGTGTAAAGACCTCCTAAATTTAATGAAGACTTCCACCAATTTTCGGATTATCTCTCAAAGTCTCAAAGAGGAGGCTAAATTAAATTTCTTTCTTAATTAATCCCTGAAAATACAAATACCCTGAAAATACAAATAGACCCAAAGTAGACCCCAGATTCTGCATCCCTGCTAGCTGAAGTAATTTATAGATTAAATATTCTTGTTGTAAATAGGATGTTCTTCCTGCACGGCTCTTCAAGGATGTTTTTATGACTAGTAGTCCCAGCGTGACAATCATAATCAATAGCTCCCTAGCAAATGGACTTGTCCCAGCTAGTTTTAAACATCTTATTGTGCATCCTTAGTTAAAAAAAATCCACCCATCACGATCCAGCTATAGAAAATAATTATAGTCCCATTTTGAAATTGCCCTTATTTCTAAGCTTTGGAGAGAGTCGTCTTTTCACAACTCTACTTCTGCCTGAAGACCATTAACATTTTAAACATGTTTCAGTCCTGTTTTAGAACCTTACAAAGTACTGAATCTGCCTTGATAAAGGTCACTAATGACATTCTGCTCTCTTTTGATTTAGGCTCATGTGCTGTTTTAATTTTATTAGATCTCAGCATTGCGTCCAACACTATTGAACATAAAATCCTTCTCAATCACCTTGAATGTATGGTTAGCATCCAGGGCCTGGTCCTGCAGTGGATTCCCTCCTATATGAGAGATAGGTCTTTTTCTAAGGTCTTTTACTTTTAACTAGGGGAATGTTTTCTCTTCATCATCCTTCCTCTTTTTATTTTATCATTTTTCGTTTTATTTTTTGGAAATATAACATATCCTATCACTGCTATGCCAACGACGCCCAATTTGATCTTCCGTTTAAGTTAGACACTAACTGTCCTTTTTATAATCTCCTAAAGTGCCTTGAAGACATCAAATACTGGATGGCGAACCATTTTTTGCTGTTAAATGTACTTTCTTTTTCTCTATAAACACTCTAAACATAAACACAACTAAAACATTTACTTTCTAGCAAAGTAAACCACTCTCTAATTACATAAGGCCTGGACTACTGTAATTTGCTGTTCATTGGCCTCGCTCAGTCTGCTTTATCACATCTACAGATTGTTAAAAATGCAGCAGCTAGGTTTTTAACAGGGTCAAAAAAAGGTATCATATTTCCCCTGTATTAGGATCTCTTCAACCATAACAATGACAACAAACAATTGCGGTAAGTCATTGCATCAACTTATGTTACTGCTTCCTGCATTGCATGCCACATGTTTACTATAGATTCTTCTGTCAACAGTGAGGGATTTACGTGGGATAAATATAAAGAATTAGTCAGGCTGACAGAGAAGTTAATGAGTTAGAAGCACGCATCCGAACTCTAGTGGAGGTCAGTGAGAAAGAGATACTGTTTTGGATTCGGGTAGAACAGCGAGCAACACACACACTTTAGTTCCAGCTGTAGATCCACTGCAGTATGGCATTTGGTTGTCATCTCGACGGCATACTCGCTCAGAAAAGAGACACCACTCTCCTGTTCCTGTTAGGGTTTCCAATCGATTCTCCCTACTAATGCACCCACAGAGAATCGTGTTGAAGACGCCCATGTTATAGGAGATTCTATTTTAAGGAATGTGGAAATAGAGACTCCAGCCACTGTTGCTAAATGCATTTTGGGGGTTCGGGAATCTGACATCAAATCAAATTTACAAGTGCTGGCTAATGCTAAATGTAGATTTTCTAAAATTGTTATTCATGTCAGCACTAATGATGTCCGGCTTCGCCAGTCAGAGATCACTAGAGATAATGTTTAAGAGGTGTGTGAACTTGCAAAAACTATGTCAGACACTGTAATATGCTCTGGGCCCCTCCCTGCTCATCATGGTGACAAGGTTTACCATAGATTAATGTCACTGAATAGCTGGATGTCTGAGTGGTGTCCAGAGAATAGCAAAGAATGTATAGATAATTGGAAGAGTTTTTGGTGTAGCCCTGACCTGCTAAAGAGAGATGGACTCTATCACTCCAGGAGAGGTGCTGCTCTCCTCTCTAGTAATTTAGCTCATAGTCTTAATAGTTAGAGTATTTGACTAACTGGGGCACAGGTCAGGATAAACTACAACACGTAGAGACTGTATCACCTAGATATCACATAGAGATTTTGCTGGTTCCACCTAGCAGCTGAAGCTTTGTTATGTGGATGAATCTACACATTCTTTGTACTGTATATATTGGCTGGAGTTTGTTTAATAGATTTTATTCTGTTATGTAATTCCGTCACACAAAATTTGTATAGAAACACCGGACTTGAGCAATCTGTCTGCAAAGTTGTTGTGGGGGCTCTCATAGACGTACATGGACTGTTTGTGTTTAGAGGGATGGATGCCGGTTGGTGCTGTCATGCGCAGGGTTAATGCGTACCTTTTTTTCTGTTTGTTTGGTTCTGGGGGAATTTCTGGGTTTGATTGTAGCACTAATGTTAGAATGTGGTCTTAATAATTTTGTTTTTGATACACAATCTATTTTTTCTTATATGTCAAAATGTCAAATATGAGCGGATTGTCTCTCTTCACATGGAATGTGAATGGGTTGAGGCACCTCATAAAAAGAAGAAAGGCTATTTCTCTTTTTAAACATAGGAAATATTATATAGTTTTCTTCAAGAATCTATATTCTTGCATCATTCCCTGCAGGAAGTGGAAAAATTTGGGAAGATATGGGGTGGGCACGTTTTCTTTAGTGCTGGCTCAAGTAAGAGCAGGGGAGTCATTACATTGATAAGTAAACATGTACAATTCAATTCAAAACAGTGTAAAGATAAATTAGGATGAGTCATTATTGTTTTAGCAGAAATTCAGGGGCAAATGTTGATTTTGGATAATACTTACGCAAGTAATGCTGATAGATCTTGAAGGGATGTTGCAAGCTGCTGGTACCCCTCATGATATAATATTAGGAGGAGACTTTTATCTATTGATGGACTCAATCTTTAATCATAGTGAAGTAAAAGCATTTAAGCCCCCTAGAGCAACATTGATGCTTCACAGGATTTGTACAAATTGTGGTCTTAAAGATATTTAACACTAGAAGCTCCAAACCCATGTAACCTATGAATAGCGTAGATTCAGAGGTCAGATGATCAGCTAGTCTTCAGACAGGGACAATGCTACTGACACATAATGATCGCTAGATGCTCTCTTGCGCATAGCCAATGGATTGGTCTTAAAAATGTCACTGCGAGTTAAAAATGCTTATAGACTGAATTTATCTACATTCTGTCTATGGTTGATCCAGATCCATTTGTCCTGGCAACATTGTCTTACAATTATTTTAGAATATGCTCCTATATGTAGTTTGTATATTTTCGTTCTCGTTTGGCATAAATTACATTGTGATTGAAGGCTTGTAACTGGAGGCAAAGGCGTGCTTTGTTTTGCAATAAAAATTATTATAATTAGGGCTGTCAATCGATTAAAATTTTTAATCGAATTAATTACATGGTGTCCCGATTAATATTTGCTGAGAAAGCCCCTCATATAACAATAATTCAATATATAATGATGAAATAATTATACATAATTATCTTTAAATATAAAAAATTATATATAAATATATATATATATATATATATATATATATATATATATATATATATATATATATATATATATATATATATATGGGTCAATGACATGACATGTATTTTTTGTGTCCAAATTCATTATTTTCCTAAAAAGAATTTGAATAAATACTTGTCATATATCAAATGGATCTACAATATCTCCTTTATAAGAAACCCTTTTCCTTTTATTGAAATTCAATAGATTTTTTGAGTTTTGGTGTTTGAAAGACCAAAAATGTCAGGTGGTGCGACCGTCCGAACGTACAAGCAGAGAACAAAACTGAGATATAAATGTTCATTTTCTCAATAAAATTCTTAATCAAATATTTTGGCATGATTTTATGTTAAATTCCTTATAAATGAGGGGAAATAGTGTATCGGACCTATTTCAAAACTATTCTATTACTTAAAAAGCTTTTGTCCGAAAAATTTACTTCTACTAATGTCAGGGAGGGCGACCGACATAAAAATGCAATTTTATGCAACATTCCTTTAAGAAAACCATGTGTTGGCATTTGACATCACACAGAAGACTCCAGAGGACCCCTTTGATGCAGTAACAAGATTAGTCACCCACCCATAAATATAGATAATTTGACATTTTTGAGTAATGATGAGGTTGATTCAACTTATCATGTCAGGTGGTATGACACCTGGAAAACTTTGAAAATGTGTTATTATAAAAATGTGTATTTGATTTAAAAAATGTATGTATAACCTTGAGCACATGGTCAAACATTTGTATAGGCGTCCAAGTTAATGTCTGTTAGATTCTAATTGAGTTTGAAATGTCAGGTGGCAAATGTCTGGTCGTGACCAGAGTTACAGTTAAACCAACTAAAAAAAGTCATGTTAATTCATGTTTTTGAATATATTAAATACATTTTAATAAATATATAAAGCTTTTAAGTTGTTTAAAGGTGCAATCTACATATGTATATATATATTTTTTTTATTATGGTATGTGTGACAATTTAAAGAGCACATTGTCCATCTTAAAGTCCTATTCTTCAAGAATATAGGACTGTATAATCAACATTGATACTAAAACAATTGCATCTTTAAATTAATCTATTTTAATTTGTTTTTGTAGATGCAAAACATTGAGAATGAAAATATACTTATGCTTTCTCTATGAAGAACACTTTCTATTTTTTGTCTGTATATAGTTTACAATAAGTGAAGGTAGTGAAATATAAAACTATGACATACTCTCTGCAGAAATGCAATGTACACCTGAGTTATAAATTCACAAAAACTGCAGAAAATACTGATATGGTCCTTTCAAACCCTTTATAAACAGCTTGAAACACATCAGAATCAGAAAAAGCTTTATTGCCAAGTAAGTTTTTTATGCATACAAGGAATTTGTTGTGGTGTTGTAGGTGCGTTCATACAGTCTCTAAATATATGAACAAGAATAAAAATATAAGCAATATAAATATAAATATACACTCACCTAAAGGATTATTAGGAACACCTGTTCAATTTCTCATTAATGCAATTATCTAATCAACCAATCACATGGCAGTTGCTTCAATGCATTTAGGGGTGTGGTCCTGGTCAAGACAATCTCCTGAACTCCAAAATGAATGTCAGAATGGGAAAGAAAGGTGATTTAAGCAATTTTGAGCGTGGCATGGTTGTTGGTGCCAGACGGGCCGGTCTGAGTATTTCACAATCTGCTCAGTTACTGGTATTTTCACGCACAACCATTTCTAGGGTTTACAAAGAATGGTGTGAAAAGGGAAAAACATCCAGTATGCGGCAGTCCTGTAGGCGAAAATGCCTTGTTGATGCTAGAGGTCAGAGGAGAATGGGCTGACTGATTCAAGCTGATAGAAGAGCAACTTTGCCTGAAATAACCACTCGTTACAACCGAGGTATGCAGCAAAGCATTTGTGAAGCCACAACATGCACAACCTTGAGGCGGATGGGCTACAACAGCAGAAGACCCCACCGGGTACCACTCATCTCCACTACAAATAGGAAAAAGAGGCTACAATTTGCAAGAGCTCACCAAAATTGGACCGTTGAAGACTGGAAAAATGTTGCCTGGTCTGATGAGTCTCGATTTCTGTTGAGACATTCAGATGGTAGAGTCAGAATTTAGCGTAAACAGAATGAGAACATGGATCCATCATGCCTTGTTACCACTGTGCAGGCTGGTGGTGGTGGTGTAATGGTGTGGGGATGTTTTCTTGGCACAATTTAGGCTCCTTAGTGCCAATTGGGCATCGTTTAAATGCCACGGCCTACCTGAGCATTGTTTCTGACCATGTCCATCCCTTTATGGCCACCATGTACCCATCCTCTGATGGCTACTTCCAGCAGGATAATGCACCATGTCACAAAGCTCGAATCATTTCAAATTGGTTTCTTGAACATGACAATGAGTTCACTGTACTAAAATGGCCCCCACAGTCACCAGATCTCAACCCAATAGAGCATCTTTGGGATGTGGTGGAACGGGAGCTTCGTGCCCTGGATGTGCATCCCACAAATCTCCATCAACTGCAAGATGCTATCCTATCAATATGGGCCAACATTTCTAAAGAATGCTTTCAGCACCTTGTTGAATCAATGTCACGTAGAATTAAGGCAGTTCTGAAGGCGAAAGGGGGTCAAACACAGTATTAGTATGGTGTTCCTAATAATCCTTTAGGTGAGTGTAAATATGTCCACGCAGTATCAATTAAAAGTAAGTATAAAATAAAAAGAGCAGAGTAGTGCAGTGAAATGTAGAGCCAGAGGTGGAGTGTGGAGAGTGTCAGGGTGGGTACCGGGCATTGTTGATAAGGCAAGTGACGGATGGGAAGAAACTGTTCTTGTGGCGTGAGGTTTTTGTCCTGATGGACCTCAGCCTTCTGCCAGAGGGTAGTGACTCAAAGAGATTGTGGCCAGGGTGGGAGAGATCAGCCACAATCTTTCCAGCACGCTTCAGGGTCCTGGAGTCGTACAGGTCCTGGAGCGGTGGCAGATTGCAGCCAATCACCTTCTTTGCAGACCGGATGACACGCTGCAGTCTGCCCTTGTCCTTGGCAGTAGTAGCAGCATACCAGATAGTAATGGAGGAAGTGAGGATGGACTCGATGATGGCTATGTAGAAGTGCACCATCATTGACTTTGGCAGGTTGAATTTCTTCAGCTGCCGCAAGGAAGTACATCCTCTGTTGTGCTTTCTTGATGAGGCGCTGATTTTCAGCTCCCACTTGAGGTCCTGGGAGATGATAGTTCCCAGGAAGCAGAAAGACTCCACAGTGTCAATTGTGGAGTCGCAGAGGGTGATGGGGGCAGGTGCAGGTGAGGCTGAGTTCTTCCTGAAGTCCACAACATAGGTCACAACATTGTTTTGGTTGCACCAGGTCACCAGGTGGTCGACGTCCCACCTGTAGGCGGACTCGTCACCATCAGAGATGAGTCCGATGAGGGAGGTGTCGTCCGCAAACTTCAGAAGCTTGACGGACTGGTGACAGGAGGTGCAACTGTTAGTGTACAGGGAGAAGAGCAGAGGAGAAAGAACGCAGCCCTGAGGGGATTCAGTGCTAATAAACTGAGTCGGAGACGTGCTTCCCCAGCCTCACATGCTGCTTCCTGTCAGACAGGAAGTCAGTGATCCACCTGCTGGTGGAGTCAGGCACACTTAGCTGGGAGAGCTTCTCCTGAAGCAGAGCCGGGATAATGGTGTTAAAGGCAGAGCTGAAATCAACAAACAGAATCCTGGCGTAGGTTCCTGCGGAGTCCAGGTGCTGGAGGATGTAGTGGAGGGCCAAGTTGACTGCATCGTCTACAGACCTGTTGGCTCTGTATGCAAACTGCAGGGGGTCCAGGAGGGGGTCGGTGATGACTTTGAGGTGAGAAAGCACAAGCCGCTCAAAGGACTTCATCACCACAGAGGTCAGGGCGATGGGTCTGAAGTCGTTATGTCCTGTGGTCCTTGACTTCTTGGGAACAGGGATGATAGTTGAAGAATTGAAGCAGGCTGGCATGTGACATGTCTCCAGTGAGGTGCTGAAAATGTCTTTGAACACTGGAGACAGCTGATCAGCGCAGTGCTTCAAGCTGGATGGGGAGACATTAACTTCAACTGGGTTGCTGTAACCCAGCAAAAAATCATCACTACCCATAAGATGTGTTAGACAATCAACCCATAGAGTTGGGTTGGTTGTACAACCCAACATGTTAGGTTAAAATAACCCACGGTTGGGTTTGTCCATATTTGACCCAGCCATGGGTTGCAAAACAACCCAAATTAGGTTATTTTCAACCCAACATTTTTAGTGTATATGTATTATGTATTACCAAGTTTTGTTTTTTGTATTGACATTTTATAAAAGATGTTCTCGTTTTTTAAATGTGTTCCCGGAGATGTTTTAAATTTCTAGATTTATAGAAGAGATGATCAAATGTTATCATAACATACAGTATTGTTTTGCACTTTCTTGTTAATGAAATTTAATTATATGATTGAGATACAGTATAAATTGGTCAGAGGATTAAAATAAAAAAGCCAATTGAAACCTGAATAAAATTCATTGACATATCTTTCTTTTTATTTTGTGAATATCAATCATTATTGATCACAATGTCAGGTGGTGCGACCGGTCATGGTCAGGTGGTGCAACCAGCAAATTTACATTTAAATGTATCAATTCCCACTGCAATTGCAAAATTAAGTAAGAAATATAACTGTAAACCTTTATATAACGTATACAAATCATTTTTACAGTTAAAAACAAAACATAAAAAGTCCTTATGGAAAAATGGGTGTTTGAACACACAGAAAAGCAGCCGTTTATATGATTTGGAATAAAAGGGCAATAAATAAAGAAATAGAAAGGGAATTTACCATGTGATATGCATGTTAGACACTACAATGATTCATATTTACAAGTCTCAGTAGTGCTAAGTACATTAAATGTATATTATTTTAAATTAATATATGTCGCACCACCTGACATTTTCTGGGTGGTAAAATCAGAAATCTTATTTAATAATGAATTAATGCTGCCTAAAATGCTGTAAAACCAATATGAATCAACACCATACATTTTTTTGGACATAAAAATGCATTTTAAAACTGTTTTGCTTAAAATATTTTTTTTTCATCTTGAAAATCTTATTTGTCATTGACCCATATATATATAAAATAAAAAATATCCAGATATTTAAAATGCATTACATTCTTGTGGCAGAAGAGTTAATCATTGATAAGACAATACAAAAAGCAGCACAGCAATCCATTTCACAAGTGAATTTGTCAATCAGTTGGAGATTTATTATGAGGGCTTGTTTAAGGACCCGTCAATACACCTGCGTCAGACTTTTTTTTTTTTTAAACAAGCCAGGGGTATACATAGCACACAATGCCAAGACATTATATTCATTACATAGTGCAATGGTTTTCAATGTTTCTGGCTCTTTACCCCCAACAGGGGGGAACAAGGCGACGTGCCAAGCATGGGAGCAGGCCTCGCCAACCGCGCCTTTTCAGGGCTGTGGCTCAGTTGGTAGAGCGGGATGGCTGCCGATCACAGGGTTGGTGGTTTGAATCCCGGCCCACATGACGAAGTGTCCTTGGGCAAGACACTATACCCCAAGTTGCTCCCAATTGCAGGCTAGTGCCTTGCATGGCAGCTCTGCCGCCATTGGTGTATGAGAGCGAGTGTGAATGTGTGTGTGAATGGGTGAATGGGACACAGTGCAAAGCGCTTTGGTAACCTCTAAGGTTAAAAAAAGCACTATATATGTGCAGACCATTTACCATTTTCGATCCCTATGTTTCTCGCATAGAGATAAAGCGGCTGGGGCCATCTTAACGCTATCATATGCACTCGGGGAAGGCTATCTTTCCCAATTTTCCTATTCTTTCAGGGGGGAAAGACCCTGCGGAGACCACCCCTGCCCAGACTGGGGGAGGTAAAGAGTAGTGAAATACATCACATGGGCTTTTAGGTCACATGTGGAGAATGGCACGGTTGTAGATCCTACCTCATTTGGAGGGAGGAGTTGCTAAAAAAACGGCAACCGGGGGTCCGTGAGGACTGCCCAAGGGAGACGTGGGTCCACTCGCAAGTGGACCGTACCACGGACAATACGCACAGGGGGAAAAGTCCATGTGGGAGCCAGTCCTGTGGAGCACCTATTCCAGTACAGGGTAAATTAAGTACCTGCATTGGTCTTGGTCGGCGAATTCCTCCGCTGAATTCACGGACCAGAGGGCTAGGGAGGATTCATCCAGGGAGTTTGTGGGATCTCCTGGGGTAAAGGCGCACTATATTACCTCAGCGGAGGGAAAGGGCGCTATGTGCAAGCGGTCCACGACAGCAGGTGGGGATTGTGTCTAAGACAGCAGGTGGTAGATCAGCTAGATCTTCTGAATCCCTTCCTGGGGCCAGACGTGGAGGTTCCAGAGGGCTGGGTGTGGATGCCAGAGCGTGCCCCATCCCTGAGAAAGAAGGTCCTTCCTCAGGGGTATTTGCCACTGAGGGGCTGTCGCGAGGAGTACGAGATCCGAGAACCAAGTCCGAGTGGGCCAATAGGGAGACACTAGAATGACTTGTTCCCCGTCCTCCCTGACCTTGCACAGCACTTGTGCAAGTAGGCTCACTGGGGGAATGCGTACTTGCGCAACCCCGCGGGCCAGCTGTGTGCCAGTGCATCTGCCCCAAGAGGAGCCTCCGTTCGGGCGTACCAGATCGGCATTGGGAGGTTTCTCGGGAGGCGAACAGATCTACCTGGGCCTTGCCGAACAGTTCCCAAATCAGCTGGACCAACTGGGGTGAAGCCTCCACTCTCCACTGGGCAAGCGTTGTCGTGATAGCATGTCTGCCACCACGTTGAGGTTGCACGCAGGGACTTGAGTCCAAAGGAGGAGACAATTGGCGAGCTATGACATGTGACGGGAGCGTACGCCGCCTTGGCGATTTATGTACGCTACCATGGTGGTGCGGTCTGATCGAATCAAGACGTGTTTGCCCTGAATTAGCGGGAGAAACCTCCGCAGGGCAACAAGTACAGCCAACAACTCTAGGCAGTTAATGTGCCAGCGCAGCGGGGCCCCATTCCAATGGCCCGCGGCTGCGTGCCCATTGCACACGGCGCCCCAACCCAATTTGGAGGCGTCTGTGGTGACCAGGACGCGTCAGGACACCTGCTGCAAGTGGACTCCTGTCTGTAGAAAGCAGAGGTCTGTCCAGGGTTTGAAATTTTGGCAGCAGGCGGGGGTGATGAACACACAGTGCGTGCCGCGGCACCATGCTCGTCTCGGGACTCAAGTCTGGAGCCAGTGCTGAAGCGGTCTCATATGCATCAACCCCAGTGGTGCGACCGCCGCAGAGGATGCCATATGCCCAGGAGCCTCTGGAAATGTTTTATGGGGACCGCTGTGCCTGGCCTGAACGCGGTGAGGCATTTCAGCACTGACTGCGTACATTCGTTGGTGAGGCGTGCTAACATTGAGACTGAGTCTAACTCCATGCCGAGAAAAGAGATGCTCTGAACAGGGGGAAGCTTGCTCTTTTCCCAGTTGTGGAAGTACGCGTCCTTCAGGTCTATCGCTGCGTACCAATCCAGAATGCCGGACGCAAGTTAGAATGAGCATTTTGAACGGGAGTTTGTGCAAAGCAAGGTTGAAAACTCGCAAGTCCAAGATTGGACGTAAGCCGCCGCCTTTCTTGGTTATGATGAAGTAAGTGCTGTAGAAACCCTTCTTCATCTCAGTCTGAGGAACAGGCTCTATCGCGTTCTTGAGAAAGAGAGTAGCGATTTCCGTGCACAGGGATTTGGCATCTTCACCATGTACTGCGGTAAAGCGGACGCCCCCAAAGGGGGGGGGCTGGCAAACTGAATTGCATAACCGAGTCGAATGGTCCTGGCCAGCCAGCGTGACGGATTGGGAAGCGAGAGCCATGCGTCCAAGCTCCGTGCTAGGGGCACTAAGGAGATGATTATTTTTGACGTACCCGGCCGGGCTTCGCAGCGGGGCATAGTAGATAATGCAGCGTCAGGAGGCAAAAACACGTCCCAAGGCTCTGGTGCTGAGAGAAGACTCGAAGCACTTACCTTGCTGTGCACACCTGGCGGGCAGTGGGTTAGTGACTGAGGAGGAGGTCCGGTGTAGGCGTCCTCTAGACTCATCAGAACCGGCCGGCTGGGGAACAGTCGTGGGGCTGGAGGCGAGAGGTCTGCATCCAATGTGCGGGACTGTTGAGGTGTGGCAGCAGAGTGCCGTGAGAATGGCATTTGCCAGCCAGGTGACCCAGAGACAAAGAGAATTGCTCTTTTATTGAGAATGTGGGTACCGCAGCCCTGTCTGGGGGGGGGGGGGCGGCAAATTAAATGAATTCAACAAAAGATTCTCCTCCTGGCCCTCCACCGGGGGATGGAGTGGTCTTAACAGAGTGGTCTCTGGAGCTAACATCTCGGGCTCTGGGTCGAACGTCTCAGGTGCGCCGGGGAGCCTTCCGGGTCCTCGAGGGGCTCTGTGAGACAGTGTGCGTCTGCTTCCTGCGGGGCGCTCGATGCGTGGGCTGAGAGCTGGGACCGGGAGACTGGGGCGTCGAGAAAGGGAGTCTTGTCGGTCTCACGCATCTCGACCAAATTCAGCCACAGATGACGTTCCTGGACTACGAGCGTGGCCATCGCCTGCCCGAGTGACTGCACTGTGACCTTCATGGCTCTAAGGGCGAGGTCGGTCGCTGAGTGCAGCTCCTGCAGCACAACGGGATCAGGGCTACCCACATGCAGCTCTTTGAGAGCCTTGGCCTGGTGGACTTGCAGGAGGGCCATGGCGTGCAGGGTGGAAGCGGTATGTCCGGTGGCACTGTAGGCCTTTGGGGTCAGCAAGGATGTTGTCCTACAGGCCTTGGAAGGGAGCACAGGGCGACCCAGCCAGGTGGTAGGGTTTCCGGGACACAGGTGGAGCGCAACAGCCCTATCCACCGGGGGAATCGCCGTGTACCCGTAAGCCGCTCCGCCGTCGAGGGTAGCGAGAGCGGATAAGCGAGTGGCTTTGTGATGAGTGGAGAGGGGTGCTCTCCATGCAGTCGTCAGCTTATCATGCACCTCCGGGAAAAATGGGTCCGGGTGGGGGGTGGCTGTGAGCGGCGCCCAGACCCCAGGAACCAGTCATCCAACCTGGATGGCTGTGGGGAGGACGGAGAGTTCCAGTCCAAGCCCACACTGGTGGCGGCCCGGGAAAGCATGTCGGTCATCTGAGCGTCAGCCTCAGCCTGAATGTGCTGGCCCGAAGGCGGCAGCTCAGGGGAGTTGCAGGGGAGTCATCCGCGTCAGATAGGGTCTTTCAGGGGAGTCATCCGCGTCAGATACCGCGCTC
This sequence comes from Xyrauchen texanus, assembly GCF_025860055.1. Lineage (NCBI taxonomy): Eukaryota > Metazoa > Chordata > Actinopteri > Cypriniformes > Catostomidae > Xyrauchen > Xyrauchen texanus. The sequence continues at coordinate 1,453,541 of NC_068304.1, forward strand.
TCCGATGCAGCAGCGAGCTCATCCACCTCTAGCTCCAGAGGATAGGCAGGCTGGCTGTGAGGCGAGCCGCTGTTGCTTCGAGCACGGACTGAAGTCAATGAGCGTGCTGGGGGGGCGGGTGGTCCGAGGGGGCATACCCAGTGGAGCTGCACCTGCTGCCATCCCCAGATCGCCTCCCGATCCAGTGGCATCGTCCTCAATCCCGTGGGAAGAAGGAACGATGCGGGGGGCAGCTGGAGTGGCTTGCTTTCTATTGAAAGACATGGTCATGCCCTCGCATCACTGCCCAGACATACAAGACAACGCCTGTGGCCGTATGAAGCGGAGAGCACTCTACCGCATCCAGGAACTACACTGGGGCAGAAAGGCATCTTTAAAAAGACGCATCCTGAAAAGGACGTTCAATGCCGCTGTGTATTGCTCTTTTAGTGAAAATATCTTTTTTAAGAAAATTACTCTTTTAATAACTCTTTTAGAGTTCTTTCTCTGCGCTGTCAAAGCGCCCAGGGGCAAACTGCACTGCATGCAAGGAAGGAGAAAGCCGCTGTATTGCGCCGTAGATCCAACAGCATGCAGAGCATCAGAGGAATACAGGAACAGGTGTGACTTGTAGCAAACAGCATCCACAACCATCAGATCTGAAGAAAATTTCTGAATTAACTCATAGTATTTCCACGCCTTTATACCCGTATATCTGGGGCGGGGTATGCAAATACTGTCTGCCAAGTTCTCATTGGCCTTTTTTCATAGTTCAGAGGCATATTTGGCGCTCAAGAGAGACCCCTAGTGTTGCTTCTCTGACACAACGTCGAGAGAGCGACAGATGGGGAAATACATATATATATATATATATATATTTTTTTTTTATTTTTTTTGGATAGACTACTGTAGATTGACAAATGCTTATCAATAATACTCTTATGGCTACAAATGTTTAAAGTGACAAAAATATCAATATGACTAAATGTTATAAAACATGTCAACAGTTTTCATTCACTAAAATGCCCAGACTCTGACAAAACTTCAAACTTAAAAAAAAAAATAGGATAAGGTTGACTAAATATGATAAAACTTAAAAGGACATTTCACACAAGACTAAGACTAAATTAAAAACAGCTGTCAAAATTAACACAAGTATTCATTTTTTTATTTATATTCAAAACTTTATCTGTAAATTAACAACCCAACAGACATTTTAAGTTTTATGACAATAATGACAAATTACATGTATTTCTCATTTTATAACAGAAAAATTACTATATTATTTGTACCTTATTTTTTCTGATTTCTAAAAATACAGACAAATTTATGTAAAATGACAAAAATTATCTGTAATTAAATATGTAGCTCATTATATTAAGGTGTATGTCCATACTAACAATTTAAAGTTTTTCTACGTTATTCTAAAGCAACAAACTCTATTTTAATTTAACTTTATTTTTGGTGCCCCAGCTGCCGGAATATGACTATGTTTTTTTTTTTGTTTTTTTTTACAGTGTGGACACAAGAAAGTCTCTCTGAGATGATTGGACCCAAGGAACTGGGCTGATGTGTCGGGGTGGGCGAAGGGAACTTATACATTTTTAACATCCCATCCCCCTCTCCGAATGCTAATTGGGCATTCAGGTTTCAGGGCACTACCATCTCACAGGACCTGAAGTAGGAGACACACATTGACTCCATTGTGAAAACAGCACATGGTGTATCAGTGTCGTTGTTTTGAGTGTGTAGTTTACAATAAAGACATGAGAGAGGCTGCATTTTTACCATTTATTGAAATTGAAAAACAACTGTAAAAAAGGAGGCGAAACTTTAAATTGTTCATGCGTTTCTGGCTTTTTGGCAAATAATAAATATTTAGTAAATAGGGATATAGGCTACAAAAATGTATGAATATTCCATTATACTATAAACAAAAAAACAAAAAAAAACAAAAAACAGATAAAAAATGAAAACAATACTATATTAGTGCTATCTCTGTGCCGGTATACTCAACCGAAATCTAGAGTGCACTCCCCCTCAATGGCTCATGTGTCATTTTCCAAACCGACCAACTTTGTCAACATTCCAAACACACCTTTGGTGGCTTCTTGGAGCATGTGCCACAGACAAGTCGCTTACATGCCTGGCAGGTCTCAAAAGAGAGAGATTGTTTACGTTCAGCTGACCGTCATGTGTGTTTGTGTCATTTGTTTAAGTTTTTCATTAAACTATTATTTATATTGTCAAGCCGGTTCTCGCCTCCTCCTTTCCATTGAACTGTTTTACAGTGGGCAGCGCTCATGTTCTTGTCATCAAAGCGCAGATGCAGCCAGTCAGTATGCTCCATTGATGGTGATGGGGCTGTGTTCTCCGTCTTTCTTCCTGAAGTCCACTACAAGCTCCTTGGTTTTACTGACGTTGAGGGAGAGGTTGTACTCCTGACACCAGCATGTCAGAGTGTGCACCTCCTCTCTGTAGGCTGTTTCATCATGTATGAAAAAAGGCCAAAACAGTTGCCACACAGTCATGTATGTATAGTGAATACAGCAGTGGGCTGAGAACACAGCCCTGCGGGGCTCCAGTGTTGCGGGTCAGTGATGAGGATATGTTGCTGCCCATTCTAACCACCTGACGTCTGCCTGACAGGAAATCCAGGATCCAGCTGCACAGCGAGCTGTTTAAGCCCAGAGCCTGGAGTTTATCATCAAGCTTGGAGGGCACTATGGTGTTGAATGCTGAGCTGTAGTCTACAAACAGCATTCTCACATATGTGTTCCTTTTTTCCAGATGGGAGAGAGCAGTGTGTATTGTAGATGCAATGGCATCATCAGTGGAGCGGTTGTTGCAGTAGGCAAACTGCAATGGGTCCAAAGAGGGGGCAGAACAGAGCAGATGTAATCTCTGATTAAGCTCTCAAAGCATTTGCTGGTGATGGGGGTCAGAGCAACAGGACACCAGTCATTTAAGCAAGTGATTATGGCTTGCTTCGGTACAGGCACAATGGTTGATGTTTTGAAGCATGTGGGGACTACAGACAGGGAGAGGGACAGGTTGAAAATGTCCTTAAAAACACCAGCCAGTTGATTCGCGCACGCTCTGATGACGCGGCCCGGAATGCCGTCTGGACCCGCAGCTTTACGGATGTACACCCGTCGGAAGGATCGGGTTACATCCGCAACAGAGATGGAGAGTGAACCAACCTCTGTAGCGTAAGCCGCGAGTGCTCTCTCCGCGAGGGCGGTGTTATTGTCCTCGAAACGAGCATAAAATGTATTAAGTTCATCCGGGAGCGTTTTTATTCCATTTGTAGTCCGTCATGGTGTTAATTCCCTGCCACATACTTCTAGAGTCAGTGGTGTTGAACTGACCTTCAATTTTGTGCCTGTACTGGCATTTGGCTGCACTGATAGAGCTACGGAGAGCATAACTGGCTTGTTTACGCTACTCCATGTTAGAAAAATTAAAAGTGGAGGTCCGCAAATTGAGTGCCGCGCGAACATCGCCGTTAACCCAGGGTTTCTGGTTGGGGTATATCCGCATTGTTTTGGTTGGCACAACGTCCTCTACGCACTTCCTGATGAAACATGTTAATCTGTCAGCATAAACCTTGATGTCGTCATCAGAGGCGGACCGGAACATCTCCCAGTCCGCGTGATCTTCTGAGTCTGATTCTTCCGACCAGCACTGGATCATTCTGAGGGCGGGTGCTTCCTGTTTCAGTTTCTGCCTGTAGACGGGCAGAAGCAGAACGGAGGAGTGGTCCGATTTGTCAAATGGGGGGCGGGGGAGGGATTTGTAGCCATCCCGGAAAGGAGAGTAACAATTATCTAAAATCCGGTCCCCTCTTGTGTTGAATTTTATGTGTTGGTGGTATTTTGGAAGGATTGTTTTAAAATTGGCTTTGTTAAAGTCCCCGGTAACAATAAACGCGGCCTCAGGGTGAGCAGTTTCCTGCTCACTTATGCTCCCATACAGTACCTTGAGTGCCCAGTCTGTGTCGGCTTGTGGAGGGATGTACACAGCTGTGACGATGACCGCTGTGAATTCCCTCGGTAGCCCGAATGGTCGACACAGAAGCATGAGATATTCCAGATCAGGAGAGCAGAAAGACTTGAGAAAATGTACGTTCCTCTGATCACACCATGATTTGTTGATCATAAAACATACACCACCACCTCTGCTTTTACCTGAGAGGTCTTTCGCTCTGTCCGCTCGGTGCACGGAGAAGCCCGTGATTTCGATGGCCGAATCTGGAATCTCCGCAGACATCCAGGTTTCTGTAAGACAGATAACACAGCAATCTCTCGTCTTTCGTTGGAAAGAGATCCACGCTCTCAGCTCGCAGAGCTTGTTGTTCAGAGACTGAACATTTTCCAGTAGTATACTGGGTAGCGGGGGTCGATTTGCACGACGTCTTACTCTGATGAGAACGCGGGCTCTTTTTCCCCTTTTCCTTCTGCGTTTCCGCGGCCGGGGAGCCCAGACAAAGGGTTCCGCTGGCGTGTTTGTAAACAGCGGGTCGGCATTGAGGAATTTGAAGTCCGGTTTTCTATGTGTGATTGTAGAACCAATGTCCAAAAGCTTTTGTCTGTCGTAAACAATAAGGCAGACAACATCCAAGACAAAAAAACAAAGAAATGTAAACAAAACAAACAATAAACCGCAGTGTTGTATCGGAGCTCGCAACGCAGCAGCCATACTCGGCGCCATCTTGAGATCTCTGATGTTGTATCAGAGTTGTCTCTGACAACACGTGATCCGTGAGGCGAGATCATTTTTGCTTGCATCTTCACGAAGGTTTTTCGGTTGTATACAGTGTTTGCCAGTTTGAACATTCAAGCGATGTTACACTATTCAACTCAACAAATGGCAAAACATCTCAAATAAATGTTTGCGAGCAGTTTGTGTAACACAGCGAGCCGCGGCGCGTCTAACGCATGCACCCAGATGAGAGATCGCTTTCGCTTCTTCTTGCATTTGAATGGACAATTTCATACAACAAAATGTCAAAATACATGATATATTGGGGAGTCTGTTATGTCTCAAGTGAACATAAACATTTGAGAAAGAATTCGGGCATCATATTGAATTCTGGCATTATTCCAGGTGACGTCTTGCTATATATATTTACATTTACATTTATGCATTTGGCAGACACTTTTATCCAAAGCGACTTACAGTGCACTTATTACAGGGACAATCCCCCCGGAGCAACCTGGAGTTAAGTGCCTTGCTCAAGGACACAATGGTGGTGGCCATGGGGTTCGAACCAACAACCTTCTGATTAACAGCCCTGTGCTTTAGCCACTACACTACCACCGCATCTATATTTTTCTCTCGAAACAGCGGAAACAACTTAAAAGAAATACTGCGTAATTTTTGCCCATACAGATACATGTAAGACATCATTAAAAACTATAAAAGGTCTACTTTTATTTGTGTACATTTACAATAACAACAAAACCTTGTGCTTTTGTAAAATAAAGAAAATAAACAGGGTGCGCCGTCTCTGTCTTCGTGAGCATCTTTCTGAAACACGTCACAAAAATCAAGTGAAACTCTGCGAATACTTATCACACAAACATGAAAGATATGTCTAAAGAAAGTAGGGATGGGAGGATCGACCCTAAAGTATCAGTACTTCCGAGCCCTGTTGGTCCTTTCAATGCATTTGAATGGTGATCAGAACTCAGAAGGTACAAAAATCACATAAATGCAACATAAAAGTAATCCATACCACTCCAGTGGTTTAATCCATGCCTTCAGAAGTGATATTATAGGTATGGGTGAGAAACATATATATATATATATATATATATATATATATATATATATATATATATATATAAATGTTTTACTATAAATTGTCCTCCCTGCTCAGGAGGGGTGATATGCTCATGTAAATCACAAAAAAACTGAAAAAGAACTCTTAAGAGAGAAGAGCGCTTATGAAAGTGAAAGTAGAGATTTATAGTAAAAAATGACTTAATTATTGATCTGTTTCTCACCACTTACTTACATTGAATGGACCGACAGAGCTGAGATATTCTTCTAAACATCTTCATTCTGTTATCGAGGAAATTATCAAATATCCCTTTAACATTCACTTATTTTTACAATGCATAAAATGAAGTCTTAGGACAAAGTGACAATCTTAGTGAATGCCGTATGTGGAATAATGACACGGAGAGCTTAAACAATTTTCAAGTAATTGCACATATTTCATATTTTTGAAGTGATCTTGTTTTATTGTTATCATAGAGTTCCAGTCTTGGTTCAAGGTTCGGCCTTTCTCAAGCCAACATCAAAGTTTGTCAAGACAAACTTTTTTTTCTAGTTCTGAAGTCCTATGCAAAGAATGTCTCACATTCGCCCATAGGGGGCGATACAGGCCACACCCAAAAGTCCCATTTTCAAAATGATGACATTTCCACCCCATTTGTCCAATTCTTCTGAAACTTGGTGTAGATGCCTCATTTCTCATGGGGAACAAAAAAGCCTCAAGGACCCATAACTTCCGCCATGATGAATTTTCCCGTACAGTGAAAATTTGCGAAAACCTACAAAACTCTTCTTCTCCTGAACCGTAGCTCCAATTGACTTGAAATTTGGTACCCATGTGTAGAATTGATGTCTTTTAATTTGTTACCTAGCAAAAATGAATACAACATAAAATGGCTGAAAGAGGCGTATTTATGTAAATGTTTACATTGCCTCAATTTATGTGTCAATGAATCAAATGTCATTTTGACTGATAGTTTTTCAAACCTAACATATTTCAAGATGACATCACTCTGAAGTACTGTGCAAAGAAAGGCCCACATTTGCCTTTAGAGGATGCAACAGGCCACGCTCAAATGTCCCATTTTAAGTTCAAAAATTATCTAATTTTGTACATTGATACTACAGGCCAACGGTAACCCCTAAACCAATAATGGCCAACATTTGCCCTTATGGGGCGCTACAGGCCACGCCGAAAAGAAATATTTTCTGGTCAAAAATGTTCTAATTGTGTACATTGATACTACAGGCCAACAGGAAACCCCACACCAAGAATGGCCCACAATGACCCTTACGGGGCGCTACAAGCCATGCCCAAATTTCCTATTTTCAAAGTGATGACATTTCCACCCCATTTATTAAATTCTTCTGTAACTTAATGTACATACCTCATCCATCCAAGGATCCATAAGGTCCAGCATGATGGATTTTTCATTACACTGAAACCTTTTGTTTAGGATTAAGACAGAATGACATGTTTTTTGGATTCCTCCATTGGGAGGGTTTAACCCCAACCCTCTATTGATCAATTTTGAATGATTTGCCATTTTGAGGAGGAATTGCATTGGTGCTTGCAGCTATATTTAGGGCCCAAGCACAGTGCGTAGGACCCTATTGTTTTCGTTAGGATTATTATTATTATTAGGGCCCAAGCACAAAGTGCGTAGGACCCTATTGTTTTCGTTAGGATTATTATTATTATTATTATTATTAGGGCCCAAGCACAAAGTGCGTAGGACCCTATTGTTTTCGTTAGGATAATTATTAGGGCCCAAGCACAAAGTGCGTAGGACCCTATTGTTTTCGTTAGGATTATTATTAGGGCCCAAGCCTTGAAAAGGCAAGGCCCTATTGTTTTCGTTAGGATTATTATTATTAGGGCCCAAGCCTTGAAAAGGCAAGGCCCTATTGTTTTCGTTAGGATTAATATTATTATTTTTTTTACGACTATTGGGGCACTTTTGGGGCTCTTAACGTGCTCGAAAACTCTTGAAACTTTGCACGCGGGTCAGAACCCGCGGCCATTAGGGCCGGGCTGAAGCTCGTACCGGGGCGTGGCAGGGGGGCTCGACAGCGCCCCCTGGAACGGGGTCCGAAAACTTGGTCCATAAATCAAACACGCTTGCATGTAATAATATGAAACTCGGTACACATATAGATCTCATTGTTTCATATATCCTTCATACTTTTACTTTTTACCTCAGCCCAACAGGAAATCGTCTATTTAAGGTTTTTTGGAAAACGCATGCAATGGAATTTGAAATACTCCTCCTAGAGAATTCCACCTATCACCACGAAACTCGGTCAGCATGAAGTCAAGACATTGAGGATGAAAAATTGCCGGCGGATTTTTGATATGTCGAACGGTTTGGCCGTGGCGAGGAAACGAAATGATGGCGCGAAAAGAGAAACAGGAAGTGTGTTATAACTTCTGCATACATTAATTGATCTCCATGAAACCGCAGCAGCGTGATCGCTGGAAGAAGCCGATCGCATGGATGTGACTATTGTGAGTCAAAGTTATAGCGCCACCAACTGGCAGAAGGAAGTGTGTCACTTTCACAATGCTTTGAAATCACCCTCTTATTTTTACCCGATTTACTTTAAACTTTAGGTGTATAATGTAAACACACGGCAGATGTAGACATGTGAAAGGATTATTGATATCTTCGATACTGTCGCCGCGGCAACGCTTCAAACTAGAATATTCTTTTTTGATGCTTTTGAGACTCTTAGCATACTTGAAATTGCATGAAACTCGACAGACACATCACATTTATTAGCCAGTACACATGTGCAAAGTTTCAGAAACGGGCGTGGTGCAGGGGCTCAGTAGCGCCACCTTTTGACAAAAGTGGGGGGGTTGCGTTACACTTTGACCCACAGTCACAAAACTCAGTAATTATATTGTTCTCATCGAGCCGGACAACTTTCTAATTTACAGTCATTAGCTCCGACCAACAGAAAGTCAGATATTGTGGTTTGAATGTGGATTTCTTGGAATTTTTCTCTCTCTGACAGACAGAGTGGTGACTCTTCCTGCTCTGTGTTTTTTCTCTCTCTCTGACAACCTGCCCCCTGCCAATTCTGTGTGTCTGGGGAGTGGAGGGAGGGAGGAGAGGGATTTCTCTGTTGGGTGAGATTTGCATTAAGATATTGTTTTTCAAGGTTTCGGGACTTTTGGGGCCCTTAACGTACTCAAAAACTCTTGAAACTTTGCACACAGGTCAGAACCCGCGGCCATCAGGGCCGGGCTGAATCTGGTACCCGGGCGTGGCAGGGGGCTCGACAGTGCCCCTTGAACGGGATCCGAACACTTGTCCATATATCAAACATGCTTGCATGTAATAATATGAAACTTCGGTACACTTATAGATCTCATGAGGCCGAACAACATTCGTGCTCTAAGTTTTACGCCAGCCCAACAGGAAGTCGGCTATTATGGGTTGTTTGGAAACACATGCTCTGGAATTATATATATTCCTCCTAGAGAAGTAATCCAATCACCACCAAACTCAGTCAGCATGAAGTCAAGACATTGAGGATGCTACATTGCGGACGGATTTTTGATATCTCTAACGTTTTGGCCGTGGCGAGGAAATTAATTTATGACTAAAAAGGACACAAAGTGTGTTATAACTTAGTTAGTTCTATCTACAGTTACAAAACTCTGTGTGTATATTGTTCTCGTCAAGCCAAACAACTTTCTCATTTACAGTCATTAGCTCCGACCAACAGAAAGTCAGATATTTTGGTTTGAATGTGGAACACATTGCAAATTAATCTTTGAAGCTCCAGAAAGCACATAAAGGCAGCATAAAAGCAATCCATACGACTCCATTGGTATAATTCATAATTCCCGCAGTGTACTTGCTTGTTATATTAGCTACTACAAAATATATAAATACATTTACTATCTTAACTTTAATGATGTACTTAACATAATGATAAATAATCTTAAAATATTATATCGTATGCTATGTATTGTGAATACACCCATGTTAAACATAAAAATGTACTTCCATTGCATATCATAGGAACACATAAGCGTAAATTATAATTACATTAATAAACCTGTACAAAGACCTCCAGATAAATACTGGCCTTCTGGATTAACATATTTAAGTGCTGCAAAAGATATTGACCTATGACATCCTATGACATTAAAAATTATTCTACATTTGAATTACCTCATAGATGTGACTATTGTGGTTCACGGTCATAGACCCTGTCCCAAATGGCACACTTCATATGAATTTTCAGTCTTGTGTACTTATTTCATGTGTCCATTAACTCCATGCGACCGTAGGGTGTCTACTTTTTCATTTTAGGTATCAGAAGGGTGCTCGCGCATACTTTGTGGTTGATATGTGCCCTCGATGCGCACTTTTGCAGAGCCCATACTGATGCAAGCTCTACAGCACACATCTTCTCGACAGTCAAAGCGAGGTTATGTTATTGCCCATCGTGCACAGCAACCCTAAAGGCACGGGGGTGGCGGTGCCACCGGCTTGGGCCCGCCATCGCTGCTTGCAGCTATATTTATTATTATTATTATTATTTATTTTTTTTTTTACGACTTACGGGGCACTTTTGGGGCTCTTAACATGCTCAAAAACTCTTGAAACTTTGCACACGGGTCAGAACCTGCGGTCATTAGGGCCGGGCTGAAGCTGGTACCCGGGCGTGGCAGGGGGGCTCGACAGCGCCCCCTGGAACATGGTCTGAAAACTTGGTCTATAACTCAAACACGCTTGCATGTAATAATATGAAACTGGGTACACATATAGATCTCATCGTTTCATATATCCTTCATACTTTTACTTTTTACCCCAGACCAACAGGAAACCGTCTATTTAGGGTTTTTTGAAAAACGCACACAATGGAATTTGGAATACTCCTCCCAGAGAATTCCACCAATCGCCACCAAACTCGGTCAGCATGATGTCAAGACATTGAGCATGAAAAATTGCCGGCAGATTTTTGATATCTCTAACGGTTTGGCCGTGGCGAGGAAGCGAAATGATGGCGAGAACGAGAAACAGTCAGAGTGTTATAACTTCTGCATACATTAATTGATCTCGATGAAACTTCAGCGGTGTGTTCGCTGTAAGAGGCCGATCGCATGGATGTGACTATTGTGAGTCAAAGTTATAGCGCCACCAACTGGCAGAAGGAAGTGTGTCACTTTGAAAATGCTTTAAAATCACCCACTTATTGTTACAAGATTTACTTCAAACTTTATGTGTATAATGTAAACACCCGGCAGATGTAGACGTGTGAAAGGATTATTGATATCTTAAATACTGTTGTTGTGGCAGCTCTTCAAACTTGAATTTTCTTTTTTGATGCCTGGTGCAGGGGCTCAGTAGCGCCACCTTCAGACAAAAGTGGGGTATTGGTTTCATACTTTGACCTAGAGTCAGATATTTTGGTTTGAATGTGGAACACATTGCAAATGAACTTTGAAGCTCCAAAAAGCACACAAAGGAAGCATAAAAGCAAGGAAGTGTGTTATAACTTTTGCATATATTAACTGATCTCGATGAAACTTCAGCAGTGTGTCACATGGATGTGACTACTGTGAGTCAAAGTTATAGCGCCACCAACTGGCAGAAGGAAGTGTGTCACTTTCAAAATGCTTTGAAATCACCCCTTATGTCTCAATTGAACAAACAGTTGATAAAGAAATCGGGTATCAATATATTGAATTATGAATTATTGCAGTGATCAACTTTAATGTCCGGTTAAGATGAAAATAAACTATTGCTCTGTCTAAGCCATTATCTTTCTGAAACACGTCACAAAAACTTACAGAAACTGATAACACAAACATGATGTTGGAAATATACACTTATCAGAATAGTTATATTAAACTTTAGTCTATTTCAGTTAAAGCCATTTCAGTTATAAAGCTGTCTCATGTAATTTCTCCTTTAATTCTATAATATAACCACTAGGTGGAGTTCTAAGCCTATTTTCTGTATTCTCGTTGTTTTAATGTATGAAGAAGACTTGTACATGTTGTTGAGAACGCAGTAAAGTGTGACGCATATTTCGTTCTGTGAGTTTTATGAGTACTCCGAGTCTTTATTAAAACCAACACATGAAACATATGTCTAAAGAAAGTAGGGATGGGCTGATCGATCCGAACGTATCAAAACGTCCGAGAATGATGATCAAATTTCAAAATGCTTTGAAATCACACTCTTATTTTTATTGTAAACCTGTGATAAAACATATATGCTTGTGTTTTACATTTTTAAGAAAACAAAAAAAATGGCAGCAAACAACCACTTTTATAATTATTGTTTTGCGATCTTTGCGATTGATTTTCTTTCTGATTAATTTTCTGATAAATCTACCATTTGTTGTTGAAATGACGTAGTTCCAACGGGAGTCGCGAAGTGGAGGGCGGGTCCACCTTCTTCATGTAGCCAATCAGATGAGCTAATCGCTAACTCTCGATTTACTCTTATCTGATTGGTTTAAAAACACGCCAGTCACCAGAACACATCTTTAACCTAATTTGGCTCAGACCCGTTCTCGTTGCTGCAATGGTACTTTTAATAATGCACACATGCATGTTAAATAATAAATAAATAAAAGAACAAATGAATAAATAAATGAATAAATAAACCATGATTACTTAAGGTTACAAATACACACACACACACACACTCCATCATTGCAATCTTGACATCGCAGCCTGTTCATTATATCCGCAATAAAATATAATAATAAAATAGTAAACCTAACATATAAAAATTACTCTGTTTAAATTAGGGCTGGGCGATAAAACGATCTCGATATGGCATCGCGATAATATTTATTTAGACTACGATGATAAACTTTTGACATGTTTACTCGATATGGATAGACCTAACAGCCTATTACAAAGCAGAAATAAACGGACAACAGCCAGTCAGAACGCAGATTTTGGCTTGTGCGTCTAAGTACACGCCCATTTGCTAGCAGAGCACTGTTTCAGCTACCGGCAGTGAAGAAAGTGAGTGTAAAGAAAAAATGAGTGGAAACGACGAACTCGAACTATCTTCCAAAGCTAAGGAAATTGTTGACAAAAAAGGTAACAAGACGTCAATTATATGGAAGTGGTTTGGATATCTGAAAAGCGACGATGCGCAAATAAAGACGGTCTGCGAAATATGCCGTCGGTCGGTGATAACCAAGACGGGAAACACAAATAAAACCTTTTCGGTCACCTGAAAAGGTACCATCCCAGCGACCACACCGAGAGTATGAAAATGCGGGCCCATGTTAATGTTACTCCGTCTAAAAGTTTTGCAGACTAGTCTTTCTGGCAAAAAACCTATAATAGGGTAATTAGGGTTACATGAGCACTACCTAAAAGGTGTAGCATAGTGACTGGTTTACAATGTTTACATTTTGCACTTTTTACTCAGATTGCTACCTCTAAAACATTTGAGATATTTAAAACCAGTACACAATTAATATTTTATTTATCTGACAGTTAAGTACTTAAATCTGCCAGGGACTTTGTGGTTCACTTGTTTACATTTGTTGTCTTGGTTGTGCCTCTGCAAACATTTTGAAATGTTTGCTGCCCTGCCAAAGAAATTTGATGTGATAGTACTGTAGTCACAGCTTTTAGTTTGATATTTTATAATCAGTTACAAGGCAAGCTAACTTGCATTGTTTTGTCAAGGCAGATAAAGCATGTTTGCTAAAAGTAAAATGTTAACATTTAGATTTAAAGTTTATCAATATTCTTTTATAACAAAATATATTCTCAACCAATCCATGTTTGCACAGTTAAATGTTTGCATTGTTATTTATTTATGTTAATAAACTATATAGTTCAACTATTGAACCTTCTGGTTTCTTCAGGCATCATTATCAGTATACTTTTCAAACGGGCAGCATTATTAAATTATATATCGTAACAAATATCGATATCGATCAATATGGAAAAAAATATCGTGATAATATATTTTGCCATATCGCCCAGCCCTAGTTTAAATAGTCAGTAGTACAATTCAGTATCATTCACAGTAAGCACCGCTCCACTGTGATGTTTCCAAGCATATTTTTGAGCATGTAAAGCGGATGATTTTCTACGTCGGTATTGGAGCGTGAGTAAAGTACAAAGCCTATAATAAAGAATAGTTTAGCATCCAAATACATCGCAAATGTAAAAACATTTTGATTGTAAAGAGAGCGTTTTTTTATTCGTGTTCTGTTCTGAATATCATTCAATTTCAAGGATTTGTTGTGGAATGTTTTGAGAGTATCATCAAATAAGAATAATTCTCTCGTTTTAGTGATTCCCTAGTTATTTTTTTTATAATTCTAATCCGGTAAGGCAAGTAATATTCTCTGTGTCTTTATATAAATAAACCAAAACAAAAAAGTTTGAGAACCGCTGCTTTATGGCACGTTTTGGATTGTGGTCAGCACAGAAAACAGCGCACGATTCTTAAATGGTTTGAAAGTTATATTGAAATGGTTACAAAGGAATGGATAAGAGGAATCGACATTTTTATTTAAAAACAAGTCATCTGAAACCTGACATCAAGTAAGGTGAGGAACAACGAATTTCACACACTTGGAAAATGCTTTTTATTTGAATGAGTGAATGTGGCTCTTAAAAGAGCCATTGTTGCTGCCCTTAAAAGGACATTTGTTGCTTCATCTTCTGAGTTCCACCTGCAGAGCTTCTCGGAGGTTGCTCGGCAGAAGCTGGTTTCCCTCTGGTCTCAGGTGGACTCCGTCTCTGCACAGATGGAACAAGCCGATGTTTCTGTGGTGAATGCAGCGCATCTGCCTCTCTGCGAAGTAGCCAGACATGGTGCCGTTGATCCACCGCCGGCTTCGTTCAATGCCATAGCCAGTCCTGCCAGTCTGTCCTCTCCAATTTAGACGGGGTAAAATGCCAGAAAACACCAGCCTGGTTCTGGGAAACATTTGTAAGACTTCGGTCAGGTCACTCTTTCTTTCCCGAAGAAAATCGAGGCGGTTGCGGCCCACCCGACACAAACTGTTCCCTCCCAGGTGAATAATGAGAATATCTGGAGCTGTAGCTTTGGCCCTGAGAGAGCGCAGAGCTGGAAACAGCTGCTCCCAGAGTCTGCCTCCTCTGCCGTCCCAGGTGATCTCACACTGAAGACCGAGGTTTCCGTCCAGGCGCTGCTCACAGAAGCGAGTATGCAGTGTGCAGATGATGGAACTGCCGACGATCCAAACACGTGAAGCCATCTCAAAGACGAGTGAGGGAATGTGATTTACAACCGGTATTTATGAGTGTTGCACGTTTGGTTCCTAAAGGTGTTACAGGCCCCACCCATTTCCAGATTCAATAATCGGCTCGTTCTTACATAGTAGAGCACGTTCAGCACATGCGCAGTCTTCAAAAGCGGTGCTTTATTTATTTATGTACCGTACAAAAACGGTACATAAATAACATTTGTATGTGTTCTAAACAAAAGACACAGGTTGTACTGAATGTCAGCTTGTTTATTTGGCTCAAGATAAGGATTTATTAAGTCCACATGTCATGCAAACAAGAAATGCTTCTAACTAGGTCGAGAGCTGTCGTTGCGAATGTTCGTTGGAGCTCTACAGCACACATCTTCTTCTCGACAGTCAAAGCGAGGTTACGTTATTGCCCATCATGCACAGCAACCCTAAAGGCACGGGGGTGGCGGTGCCACCGGCTTGGGCCCGTCATCGCTGCTCGCAGCTTTAATTATTATTATTTTTTTTCGACTATTGGGGCACTTTTGGGGCTCTTAACATGCTCAAAAACTCTTGAAACTTTGCACACTGGTCAGAACCCGCGGCCATTATGGCCGGACTGAAGCTGGTACCGGGGCGTGGCAGGGGGGCTCGACGGCGCCCCCTGGAACGGGGTCCGAAAACTTGGTCCATAAATCAAACACGCTTGCATGTAATAATATGAAACTTGGTACACATATAGATCTCATCGTTTCATATATCCTTCATACTTTTACTTTTTACCTCAGGCCAACTGGAAATCGTCTATTTAGGGTTCTTTGGAAAACACATGCAATGGAATGTGAAATACTCCTCCTAGAGAATTCCACCAATCGCCACGAAACTCGGTCAGCATGAAATCAAGACATTGAGGATGAAATATTGACAGCGGATTTTTGATATGTTGAACGGTTTGGCCGTGGCGAGGAAACGAAATGATGGCGCGAAAAGAGAAACAGGAAGTGTGTTGTAACTTCTGCATACATTAATTGATCTCAATGAAACTTCAGCAGTGGGTTCGCTGTAACAGGCTGATCGCATGGATGTGAGTATTGTGAGTCAAATTTATAGCGCCACCAACTGGCAGAAGGAAGTGTGTCACTTTCAAAATGCTTTGAAATCACCCTCTTATTTTTACCCGATTTACTTAAAACTTTAGGTGTATAATGTAAACACACGGCAGATGTAGACATGTGAAAGGATTATTGATATCTTCGATACTGTCGCCGCGGCAACGCTTCAAACTCGAATATTCTTTTTGATGCTTTTGAGACTCTTAGCATACTTGAAATTGCATGAAACTCGACAGACACATCACATTTATTAGCCAGTAGACATGTGAAAAGTTTCAGAAACGGGCGTGGTGCAGGGGCTCAGTAGCGCCACCTTTTGACAAAAGTGGGGGGGTTGCTTTACACTTTGACCCACAGTCACAAAACTCAAAAATTATATTGTTCTCATCGAGCCGGACAACTTTCTAATTTACAGTCATTAGCTCAGATCAACAGAAAGTCAGATATTTTGGTTTGAATGTGGATGTTTTGGAGAATTTTCTCTGCCTCTCTCACTGACCCTACGTCTCTCTGTGTCTGGGGGAGGGGGTGATTTGGCTGTTGAATGAGAATGCTTTTATTTTTGTTTTTCAAGGTTTTGGGGCCCTTAACGTGCTCGAAAACTCTTGAAACTTTGCACACGGGTCGGAACCCGCGGCCATCAGGGCCGGGCCGAAGATGGTACCCGGGCGTGGCAGGGGGCTCGACAGCGCCCCTGGAATGGGATTCGAACACTTGTCCAGTATATCAAACATGCTTGCATGTAATAATATGAAACTCGGTACACTTGTAGATCTCATCTGGCCGAACAACTTTCGTGCTCTAAGTTTTATGCCAGCCCAACAGGAAGTCGGCTATTATGGGTTGTTTGGAAACACGTGCTCTGGAATTATATATATTCCTCCTAGAGAATGAATCCAATCGCCACCAAACTCGGTCGGCATGAAGTCAAGACATTGAGGATGCTACATTCCGGACGGATTTTTGATATCTCGAACGGTTTGGCCGTGGCGTGGAAATTGATTTAGGACTAAAAATGGACACATGAAGTGTGTTATAACTTAGTTAGTTCTATCTACAGTTACAAAATTCGGTGTGTATATTGTTCTCGTCAAGCTGAACAACTTTCTAATTTACAGTCATTAGCTCCGACCAACAGAAAGTCAGATATTGTGGTTTGAATGTGGATTTCTTGGAATTCCTGACAGACAGAGTGACCCCTCCCATTCTGTGTTTTTTCTCTCTGTGTCTCTCTCTCTGACAGACAGAATGGCCTGCCATTTTTTTTGTGTGTGCGTGTGTGTGTGGGGAGGGGAAGGGAATTTCTCTGTTGGAACTTTGAAGCTCCAAAAATCACATAAATGCAATATAACAGTAACCCATAACACTCCAGTGGTTTAATCCATACTTTCAGAAGGGATATTATAGGTGTGGGTGTGAAAAAGATAAATAGTATATATTGTATGTAGTATATATAGTATTTTTATATTTTTACTATAAATTGTCCACCCTGCTCAGGAGGGGTGATATGCTTAAGTAAATCACCCAAAAAAACAAAAAAACAACTGAAACGGAACTCTTAAGAGAGAAGAGCTTGTGAAAGTGAAAGTAGAGATTTATAGTAAAAAATGACTTAATTATTGATCTGTTTCACACCACTTCTCATTTACTTACATTGAAATGACCAACAGAGCTGAGATATTTGTAACCCAGATGATCCAGGCTACCAGTAGAAGAGTTGAGAGATGTGTAAAAAGATGGGAAAATTAAGAAAATGCTGAATAAGAGAGAACAACGAGTGCTTTAGAAGAGAAAGTGTTTCATCCACTTATGGATCGTGCTGCATTGACTGACACTCCAATGAGCCAATGGTAGCAGCGCACTGAGACTCGCGCGGGCCACACTGCTGTTGTCAAAAAAACATTGGGAGAGAGCGAGCGAGTCTGACGAAGCAGATACTCCTCATTAAAAATTAGATATTGAGGAAAAGAAACTTGAATGCAATCAAAATATTACATTTGAATGAAAGTGATAACTTTGAAGAGCTGACCTTGAAGTCGAGAATAAAAACCGATGTAGATACACGGGCGCCAAAAAGCACCGCAAATTATCTTCTTGCAAAATAAGATGTGAAATTCTTGCCTTGGTGAGTTGTTTTTTTGTTTATTGACTTGACATTTTACAAGAAACTGTTGCAGACGTAGCGGCAAATCAGTAGTGTGACATTAGAGTTCATATAGGCCGCTTGTGCATAGTGTGTGAGCTAGTGTTAATTTGCACGTTGGGCTAAAGCTAATCACATGTGAAGATGCAAACGAGTCGATGAAAAGTGACAATGTTGTGTGTAAGTGTCAAGATATTGAGTTAATGCGTTGTTTGAAGTGTATACATGATATTTGTTGATGAAAGTGTTTGAATGGAAGATTAATTATTGTTCTGCCTTGTGTTTTTGCAAGGCTGTTTTTTTTGTTGTATGTTTGTTTCTTCCGAGAAATTGTGATCAACATCCTGGATACGTGCAACGCATATGAGCGTATGTAAAAGGCGAGCCACCCACGGAGACCATTTGATTGAACTTTGATCTTGAACTCAGCTGAAACTGGTATGAGAAACCTTTTTGTTTTCGGACAAATTGGACCGAGACTTTGTTTTTGAATATTTTTCCTCGAGCTTTGAGCGGAGAGACATCGATTCTGAACTTAACGATTCTAAAGAGTCAAAAACTCTTTTGATCCGAGTCATTTGACTCTGAACTGACACTAACTGAATCAATTCAGTGGATTTTGAACATTTGATTCATTTGGCTGAAAAGACTGTTACATTTTAAATTGAAAGAGTGATTTGAGTTATTAAGTTGCAATATGTTGTTTTAAGAACATTGTTTATTGTTTCTAAAAATGTTATTGGGTCATAACCAAACTGAGTCTGAGTTTTCCAAGTTTCATTTTATTATTTCATTTTCATACAAAGTATATGACAACTGTTGTCAATTGAGTTGATTTGTTTGAGTTAATGAGTCCAACTTCCTGGAATTTCAAAAAAGAGATTTGATTGTAAGCATTATCATACATTGTATGTTGTCAAATTACAGTATTGAGATTTACATGCTCCAGACAAATTGCAATTAGGAATTTCTTCAATGAATACAAGATTCCAACCAGTAAAAAAAAGCTCTTGGTTTTCACCTACCTGCTGTGTTGTTTCCCTCTCTCCAGTAGCCGCTCCTTATCTTCTGATCAGTTGGCCCATATCGAATTATATTGAACCTTATACAAGTGTGACACACAAGACCTGGCACGTGTGCCTCGTTACATATTCTTGCATACTTTGTGGTTGATATGTGCCCTCGATGCGCACTTTTGCAGAGCCCACACTGATGCAAGCTCTACAGCACACATCTTCTCGACAGTCAAAGCGAGTGTTACGTACGTAGGTATTTTTGTGGGAGTTTGTTTGTTTTCTTGTTTTTTTTTTTCTCTCTCTCTCTCTTTCCACCGATCTCTTAGGTCGCCCTTCCTCGTTCATGGATTGGCTCGGGAGACTGTCAATCATCGTTGAGGGATGTGACGTCAACCTATCCGCTGTCCGTAACGTTCTCGCTGCCAGTTAAAATGCCGCTGAAGAAGAGTGGAGGGGAGTCCCGTTTTGTTTCCGGTTTTGCTGTCACTGTGATTTGTTTTCGTTTGGGACTCGTTTGATTTGTTATTTGCTTATACTAGTTTGTGTTTGTTAATTCTTGGTTTGTTACGTTGTTCGATTAACTCTTGGATGGCGTTTGTTTACCGACCTGTGTAGAGCTCGCGGTCTTTGTTTACCTTTGCTTCAAGGAATGGGGATAGGGAAGATGTCGTACGACTTCCATTGTGCAACATCTAGATGAAATCTGTGTATAGACACCCCAGGTAAGAGGTGAACGCCACCCATTGTATGTTTGTTTGTTTGTGTTAGTTAGGGTAGGGAAGAATACGGTGCTTGGCGCTGAAGAGACAGTTCTTTCTTTTCCTTTTCCTTAGCCAGGTAAGAGGTTTGAAATGAGTTAGAATTGTTTTCTTTTGTTTCTTTCTTTTGTTTGGCGTCACTTGAGTCCCCTATTTCTTTTTGGGTAAATTTTGTTTGGTGTTTTTTTTTTTTGTTTGTTATTTATTCATTATTTGTTTTTGTTTTCCTTATTGTAACATTGCTCTTTTTGTGTGTGGCTTTTAGCCTCCATATTGTTGTATGTTCTTTTACTACTGATAAGTTATCTTTTTCCTTTTGTATAATAAATATCTTTTTCTTTTGACAGTTGGTGTTTGCTCATAGTTTCTTGCCACATACTGTTATTTCCACAGTTTTGCCAGGTTTCTTTAATGTTGCTCCTCTAGCCCTAGATAAATCTGAGAGGGGTCGTAACAGCGAGGTTATGTTATTGCCCTTCGTGCACAGCGACCCTAAAGGCACGGGGGTGGCGGTGCCACCGGCTTGGGCCCGCCATCGCTGCTTGCAGCTATATTTATTATTATTATAATTATTATTAGATTCCTCTAGTAGGAGGGAATCTATTGTAATTGACAGTTTTATTAGATTCCTCCGTAAGGAGGGAATCTATTGTAATTTACAGTTTTATTATTATTATTCGATTCCTCCGTGAGGAGGGAATCTATTGTAATTGACAGTTTTATTATTGTTATTATTATTATTATTATTATTATTATTATTATTATTATTAGATTCCTCTGTAAGGAGGGAATCTATTGTAATTGACAGTTTTATTATTATTATTATTAGATTCCTCCGTAAGGAGGGAATCTATTGTAATTGACAGTTTTATTAGATTCCTCCGTAAGGAGGGAATCTATTGTATTTGACGGTTTTATTATTATTATTATTATTATTATTAGATTCCTCCGTAAGGAGGGAATCTATTGTATTTGTCAGTTTTTTTATTATTATTATTATTATTATTAGGGCCCAAGCACAAAGTGCGTAGGACCCTATTGTTTTCGTTAGGATTATTATTATTATTATTATTATTATTATTATTATTATTATTATTAGGGCCCAAGCACAAAGTGCGTAGGACCCTATTGTTTTCGTTAGGATTATTATTAGGGCCCAAGCACAAAGTGCGTAGGACCCTATTGTTTTCGTTAGGATTATTATTATTAGGGCCCAAGCACAAAGTGCGTAGGACCCTATTGTTTTCGTTAGGATTATTATTATTATTATTATTATTATTATTATTATTATTATTATTATTATTTTACGACTTACGGGGCACTTTTGGGGCTCTTAACATGCTCAAAAACTCTTGAAACTTTGCACACGGGTCAGAACCTGCGGTCATTAGGGCCGGGCTGAAGCTGGTACCCGGGCGTGGCAGGGGGGCTCGACAGCGCCCCCTGGAACAGGGTCCGAAAACTTGGTCTATAACTCAAACACGCTTGCATGTAATAATATGAAACTGGGTACACATATAGATCTCATCGTTTCATATATCCTTCATACTTTAACTTTTTACCCCAGACCAACAGGAAACCGTCTATTTAGGGTTGTTTGAAAAACGCACGCAATGGAATTTGGAATACTCCTCCCAGAGAATTCCACCAATCGCCACCAAACTCGGTCAGCATGATGTCAAGACATTGAGCATGAAAAATTGCCGGCAGATTTTTGATATCTCTAACGGTTTGGCCGTGGCGAGGAAACGAAATGATGGCGAGAACGAGAAACAGTCAGAGTGTTATAACTTCTGCATACATTAATTGATCTCGATGAAACTTCAGCGGTGTGTTCGCTGTAAGAGGCCGATCGCATGTATGTGACTATTGTGAGTCAAAGTTATAGCGCCACCAACTGGCAGAAGGAAGTGTGTCACTTTCAAAATGCTTTAAAATCACCCACTTATTGTTACACGATTTACTTCAAACTTTATGTGTATAATGTAAACACCCGGCAGATGTAGACGTGTGAAAGGATTATTGATATCTTAAATACTGTTGTTGTGGCAGTTCTTCAAACTTGAATTTTCTTTTTTGATGCCTGGTGCAGGGGCTCAGTAGCGCCACCTTCAGACAAAAGTGGGGTATTGGCTTCATACTTTGACCTAGAGTCAGATATTTTGGTTTGAATGTGGAACACATTGCAAATGAACTTTGAAGCTCCAAAAAGCACACAAAGGAAGCATAAAAGCAAGGAAGTGTGTTATAACTTTTGCATATATTAACTGAGCTCGATGAAACTTCAGCAGTGTGTCACATGGATGTGACTACTGTGAGTCAAAGTTATAGCGCCACCAACTGGCAGAAGGAAGTGTGTCACTTTCAAAATGCTTTGAAATCACCCCTTATGTCTCAATTGAACAAACAGTTGATAAAGAAATCGGGTATCAATATATTGAATTATGAATTATTGCAGTGATCAACTTTAATGTCCGGTTAAGATGAAAATAAACTATTGCTCTGTCTAAGCCATTATCTTTCTGAAACACATCACAAAAACTTACAGAAACTGATAACACAAACATGATGTTGGAAATATACACTTATCAGAATAGTTATATTAAACTTTAGTCTATTTCAGTTAAAGCCATTTCAGTTATAAAGCTGTCTCATGTAATTTCTCCTTTAATTCTATAATATAACCACTAGGTGGAGTTCTAAGCCTATTTTCTGTATTCTCGTTGTTTTAACGTATGAAGAAGACTTGTACATGTTGTTGAGAACGCAGTAAAGTGTGACGCATATTTCGTTCTGTGAGTTTTATGAGTACTCCGAGTCTTTATTAAAACCAACACATGAAACATATGTCTAAAGAAAGTAGGGATGGGCTGATCGATCCGAACGTTTCAAAACGTCCGAGAATGATGATCAAATTTCAAAATGCTTTGAAATCACACTCTTATTTTTATTGTAAACCTGTGATAAAACATATATGCTTGTGTTTTACATTTTTAAGAAAACAAAAAAAATGGCAGCAAACAACCACTTTTATAATTATTGTTTTGCGATCTTTGCGATTGATTTTCTTTCTGATTAATTTTCTGATAAATCTACCATTTGTTGTTGAAATGACGTAGTTCCAACGGGAGTGCGAAGTGGAGGGCGGGTCCACCTTCTTCATGTAGCCAATCAGATGAGCTAATCGCTAACTCTCGATTTACTCTTATCTGATTGGTTTAAAAACACGCCAGTCACCAGAACACATCTTTAACATAATTTGGCTCAGACCCATTCTCGTTGCTGCAATGGTACTTTTAATAATGCACACATGCATGTTAAATAATAAATAAATAAAAGAACAAATGAATAAATAAATGAATAAATAAACCATGATTACTTAAGGTTACAAATACACACACACACACACTCCATCATTGCAATCTTGACATTGCAGCCTGTTCATTATATCCGCAATAAAATATAATAATAAAATAGTAAACCTAACATATAAAAATTACTCTGTTTAAATTAGGGCTGGGCGATAAAACGATCTCGATATGGCATCGCGATAATATTTATTTAGACTACGATGATAAATTTTTGACATGTTTACTCGATATGGATAGACCTAACAGCCTATTACAAAGCAGAAATAAACGGACAACAGCCAGTCAGAATGCAGATTTCGGCTTGTGCGTCTAAGTACACGCCCATTTGCTAGCAGAGCACTGTTTGAGCTACCGGCAGTGAAGAAAGTGAGTGTAAAGAAAAATGAGTGGAAACGACGAACTCGAACTATCTTCCAAAGCTGAGGAAATTGTTGACAAAAAAGGTAACAAGAGGTCAATTATATGGAAGTGGTTTGGATATCTGAAAAGCGACGACGCGCAAATAAAGACGGTCTCGCGAAATATGCCGTCGGTCGGTGATAACCAAGACGGGAAACACAAATAAAACCTTTTCGGTCACCTGAAAAGGTACCATCCCAGCGACCACACCGAGAGTATGAAAATGCGGGCCCATGTTAATGTTACTCCGTCCAAAAGTTTTGCAGACTAGTCTTTCTGGCAAAAACCTATAATAGGGTAATTAGGGTTACATGAGCACTACGTAAAAGGTGTAGCATAGTGACTGGTTTACAATGTTTACATTTTGCACTTTTTACTCAGATTGCTACCTCTAAAACATTTGAGATATTTAAAACCAGTACACAATTAATATTTTATTTATCTGACAGTTAAGTACTTAAATCTGCCAGGGACTTTGTGGTTCACTTGTTTACATTTGTTGTCTTGGTTGTACCTCTGCAAACATTTTGAAATGTTTGCTGCCCTGCCAAAGAAATTTGATGTGATAGTACTGTAGTCACAGCTTTTAGTTTGATATTTTATAATCAGTTACAAGGCAAGCTAACTTGCATTGTTTTGTCAAGGCAGATAAAGCATGTTTGCTAAAAGTAAAATGTTAACATTTAGATTTAAAGTTTATCAATATTCTTTTATAACAAAATATATTCTCAACCAATCCATGTTTGCACAGTTAAATGTTTGCATTGTTATTTATTTATGTTAATAAACTATATAGTTCAACTATTGAACCTTCTGGTTTCTTCAGGCATCATTATCAGTATACTTTTCAAACGGGCAGCATTATTAAATTATATATCGTAACAAATATCGATATCGATCAATATGGAAAAAAATATCGTGATAATATATTTTGCCATATCGCCCAGCTCTAGTTTAAATAGTCAGTAGTACAATTCAGTATCATTCACAGTAAGCACCGCTCCACTGTGATGTTTCCAAACATATTTTTACGCATGTAAAGCGGATGATTTTCTACGTCGGTATTGGAGCGTGAGTAAAGTACAAAGCCTATAATAAAGAATAGTTTAGCATCCAAATACATCGCAAATGTAAAAACATTTTGATTGTAAAGAGAGCGTTTTTTTATTCGTGTTCTGTTCTGAATATCATTCAATTTCAAGGATTTGTTGTGGAATGTTTTGAGAGTATCATCAAATAAGAATAATTCTCTCGTTTTAGTGATTCCCTAGTTATTTTTTTTATAATTCTAATCAGGTAAGGCAAGTAATATTCTCTGTGTCTTTATATAAATGAACCAAAACAAAAAAGTTTGAGCACCGCTGCTTTATGGCACGTTTTGGATTGTGGTCAGCACAGAAAACAGCGCACGATTCTTAAATGGTTTGAAAGTTATATTGAAATGGTTACAAAGGAATGGATAAGAGGAATCGACATTTTTATTTAAAAACAAGTCATCTGAAACCTGACATCAAGTAAGGTGAGGAACAACGAATTTCACACACTTGGAAAATGCTTTTTATTTGAATGAGTGAATGTGGCTCTTAAAAGAGCCATTGTTGCTGCCCTTAAAAGGACATTTGTTGCTTCATCTTCTGAGTTCCACCTGCAGAGCTTCTCGGAGGTTGCTCGGCAGAAGCTGGTTTCCCTCTGGTCTCAGGTGGACTCCGTCTCTGCACAGATGGAACAAGCCGATGTTTCTGTGGTGAATGCAGCGCATCTGCCTCTCTGCCAAGAAGCCAGACATGGCGCCGTTGATCCACCGCCGGCTTCGTTCAATGCCATAGCCAGTCCTGCCAGTCTGTCCTCTCCAATTTAGACGGGGTAAAATGCCAGAAAACACCAGCCTGGTTCTGGGAAACATTTGTAAGACTTCGGTCAGGTCACTCTTTATTTCCGAAGAAAATCGAGGCGGTTGCGGCCCACCCGACACAAACTGTTCCCTCCCAGGTGAATAATGAGAATATCTGGAGCTGTAGCTTTGGCCCTGAGAGAGCGCAGAGCTGGAAACAGCTGCTCCCAGAGTCTGCCTCCTCTGCCGTCCCAGGTGATCTCACACTGAAGACCGAGGTTTCCGTCCAGGCGCTGCTCACAGAAGCGAGTATGCAGTGTGCGGATGATGGAACTGCCGACGATCCAAACACGTGAAGCCATCTCAAAGACGAGTGAGGGAATGTGATTTACAACCGGTATTTATGAGTGTTGCACGTTTGGTTCCTAAAGGTGTTACAGGCCCCACCCATTTCCAGATTCAATAATCGGCTAGTTCTTACATAGTAGAGCACGTTCGCACATGCGCGGTCTTCAAAAACGGTGCTTTATTTATTTATGTACTGTACAAAAACGGTACATAAATAACATTTGTATGTGTTCTAAACAAAAGACACAGGTTGTACTGAATGTCAGCTTGTTTATTTGGCTCAAGATAAGGATTTATTAAGTCCACATGTCATGCAAACAAGAAATGCTTCTAACTAGGTCGAGAGCTGTCGTTGCGAATGTTCGTTGGAGCTCTACAGCACACATCTTCTCGACAGTCAAAGCGAGGTTACGTTATTGCCCATCGTGCACAGCAACCCTAAAGGCACGGGGGTGGCGGTGCCACCGGCTTGGGCCAGTCATCGCTGCTCGCAGCTTTAATTATTATTATTATTATTATTATTATTTTTATTTTTTTTTACGACTATTGGGGCACTTTTGGGGCTCTTAACGTGCTCAAAAACTCTTGAAACTTTGCACAATGGTCAGAACCCGCGGCCATTAGGGCCGGGCTGAAGCTGGTACCCGGACGTGGCAGGGGGGCTCGACAGCGCCCCCTGAAACAGGGTCCGAAAACTTGGTCCATAAATCAAACACGCTTGCATGTAATAATATGAAACTCGGTACACATATAGATCTCATCGTTTCATATATCCTTCATACTTTTACTTTTTACCTCAGCCCAACAGGAAATCGTCTATTTAGGGTTCTTTGGAAAACACATGCAATGGAATGTGAAATACTCCTCCTAGAGAATTCCACCAATCGCCATGAAACTCGGTCAGCATGAAGTCAAGACATTGAGGATGAAAAAGTGACAGTGGATTTTTGATATCTCGAACGGTTTGGCCGTGGCGAGGAAACGAAATTATGGCGTGAAAAGTGAAACAGGAAATGTGTTATAACTTCTGCATACATTAATTGATCTCGATGAAACCGCAGCAGTGTGATCGCTGGAAGAGGCCGATCGCATGGATGTGACTATTGTGAGTCAAAGTTATAGCGCCACAAACTGGCAGAAGGAAGTGTGTCACTTTCAAAATGCTTTGAAATCACACTCTTATTTTTACCCGATTTACTTAAAACTTTATGTGTATAATGTAAACACACGGCAGATGTAGACGTGTGAAAGGATTATTAATATCTTAAATACTGTGGTCGGTGGCAGCTTCAAACTTGAATATTCTTTTTTGATGCGTGGTGCAGGGGCTCAGTAGCGCCACCTGTTGACAAAAGTGGGGTATTGGTTTTATACTTCGACCTAGAGTCACAAAACTAAGGAATTATATTGTTCTCATCGAGCCGGACAACTTTCTAATTTACAGTCATTAGCTCAGACCAACAGAAAGTCAGATATTTTGGTTTGAATGTGGAACACATTGCAAAGGAAACTTTGAAGCTCAAAAACCCCATAAAGGTAGCATATAAAGGGAGCAAATAGCAAGGAAGTGTGTTATAACTTCTGCATACATTAACTGATCTCGATGAAACTTCAGTAGTGTCACATGGATGTGACTATTGTGAGTCAAAGTTATAGCGCCACCAACTGGCAGAAGGAAGTGTGTCACTTTCAAAATGCTTTGAAATCACCCTCTTATGTCTCAAGTGAACAAACAGACCAACAGAAAGTCAGATATTTTGGTTTGAATGTGGAACACATTGCAAATGAACTTTGAAGCTCCAAAAGCACACAAAGGAAGCATAAAAGCAAGGAAGTGTGTTATAACTTTTGCATACATTAACTGATCTCGATGAAACTTCAGCAGTGTGTCACATGGATGTGACTACTGTGAGTCAAAGTTATAAGCGCCACCAACTGGCAGAAGGAAGTGTGTCACTTTCAAAATGCTTTGAAATCACCCCTTATGTCTCAATTGAACAAACAGTTGATAAAGAAATCGGGTATCAATATATTGAATTATGAATTATTGCAGTGATCAACTGTGATGTCCGGTTAAGATGAAAATAAACTATCGCTCTGTCTAAGCGATTATCTTTCTGAAACACGTCACAAAATCTTACAGAAACGGATAACACAAACATGATGTTGGAAATATTCACTTATCAGAATAGTTATATTAAACCTTAGTCTATTTCAGTTAAAGCCATTTAAGTTATAAAGCTGTCTCATGTAATTTCTCCTTTAATTCTATAATATAACCACTAGGTGGAGTTCTAAGCCTATTTTCTGTATTCTCATTGTTTTAACGTATGAAGAAGACTTACATGTTGTTGAGAACGCAGTAAAGTGTGACGCATATTTCGTTCTGTGAGTTTTATGAGTACTCCGAGTCTTTATTAAAACCAACACATGAAACATATGTCCAAAGAAAGTAGGGATGGGCTTAACGATCCTAACGTATCAAAACTTCCGAGTATGATGTTGTTTTAGGGTTGTCTGACTAGAGCTGTCGCGATAGTCAATATATCGACTTATCGCACGATATATGGAAATGAGCGCGATCATTTTTGGTGCCGCGATATATTGCGACTGATAATTTGTTTTATTATTAAACATAATAATCAGATTCATTTTTACATTAAAATGAATGTCACCAACTTTTTAGTTGATCGCGCTGCCTCTGTCATCTTGTCTGCACTCTGTGTCGGAGGCGGGGCTCAGGCAGCGTGTCCACACACACACAGAGGGAGAGACAGAGCGGACACCGTCTAGTGAAGAGAAGGCGTGAACCAACTGCATTTTAAAGTGTTCTGTTTCGTGACATCTTCAGCGAGCCAGTTAGGAAGAACGAGTCCAACATGGAATTGATTTCAAAGCCGCAATCTTCAGCTCCGGTGTGGGAACATTTTGGCTTTAAGCCGAACGAGAGAGGAGAGCTAAATAAAGTTGCCTTTTCAACTTTGCTCGCATCTTCACGAAGGTTTGTCGGTTGTATACAATGTTTGCCTGTTTGAACATTCAAGTGATTTTACACTATTCAACTCAACAAATGTGAAAACAACTCAAATACATGTTTGCGAGCAGATTGAGTGACACAGCGATCGAGCCGTGTCGTGTCTAACGCTCGCTCGAACGCCGATGAGATTTCGCTTTCGCTGCTGCTTGCGTCTGAACGGACAATTTCATACAACAAATTGTAAAAATACATGATATATTGAGGAGTCTGTTATATCTCAAGTGAACAAACAGTTGAGAAAGAAATCTGGTATAATTATATTAAATTCTGGCATTATTCCAGATGACGTCCTGCTATATTTTTCTCTCGAAACAGCGGAAACAACTTAAACAAAATACTGCGTCATTTGTGCCCATACTGATACATTTAATACATCATCACAAACTATGAAAGTCGTACTTTTATTTGTGTACACTTAAAATAACAACAAAACCTTGTGCTTTTGTAAAATAAAGAAAATAAACCGGCTGCGCTGTCTCTGTCTTCGCGATAATCTTTCTGAAACACGTCACAAAATTCAAGTGAACAAAATCAGCCATTCACGCAGTCTGTATTTTATCATCTCACAATGAATACAGATGCAACAAGCACGGCACAAAACGAAAATAATGATACTTCTCAGTTCTCAAAAGATTAAACTGAACTGTGCCTTGAATATCGTAACATGTGATAAAACCCTCTTAAAGAGACAGTAACAATTTAGCCTTCAGCCCTGAACATAGACATCCCAAGTCATTGAAAAGTACAAATGGTATTATTTTAAGTTTTTTAATTTCTCTCTTACGCTGTAAAATGCCACGTTTTTGAATGGCATGTAAAGTGTAAAAATAATCACTCAATCTCCATTTTTTCTCTGATATGTTGCTATTTTAATGATTTAAAAATCAAAGCACTGACCATTTAAAGTGTGAGCTTGTACATTTTGAAATAGTTATAAACAGTCACAGCAATGCAGTGTTATTATGTACCTAGATAGTCTTTCAAATAAAATGAGTTTACCCCAAAAATATATTTCTCTCATCATTTACTCAGCCTCAGGCACGTGCACACATAGACATCAAAGGGGCTTGAGCACCTGCCCTTTTTCTTCCTCGAGAGAAAGTGCCCTTTTTTCTGGGGTGTTTATTTTTATTTTTTTAATAAATAAATTAATATATATATTCCTGTTTGCGCACAGCTACCCTGTCAAACAAATATATTTATTAAATAAAAAATCAAAACATCAGGTCGGTAGATGAGATTTTGTCGATGCCCGCCCTCCCTCCATCCCTCCGCGTCGTGTACAGTGCCTCGACTATACAGCTAATTAGCCAAAAGCAAATATAGTTAACTTGTGTCTTGCTAACATTCATGACTCATGAGCTACTAGCTAATGTAATAGGTTAGCTAAAGTCTAGCTAAGGCAATATATATCATGGCCATACAGGCCAATATACTGTACTTATTGGAGACATTACAGGTGAATACAGTCACATTTGTGTGATGTACTTAACATAATGATAAATAATCTTAAGATATTATATCGTATGCTATGTATTGTGAATACACCCATGTTAAACATAAAAATGTACTTCCATTGCATATCATAGGAACACATAAGCGTACATTATAATTACATTGATAAACCTGTACAAAGACCTCCAGATAAATACTGGCCTTCTGGATTAACACATTTAAGTGCTGCAAAAGATATTGACCTATGACATCCTATGACATTAAAAAATATTCTACATTTGAATTATCTCATAGATGTGACTATTGTGGTTCACGGTCATAGGCCCTGTCCTAAATGGCACACTTCATATGAATTTTCAGTCTTGTGTACTTATTTCATGTGTCCATTAACTCCATGAGACCGTAGGGTGTCTCATTTTTCATTTTAGGTATCGGAAGGGTGCTCACGCATACTTTGTGGTCGATATGTGCCCTCGATGTGCACTTTTGCAGAGCACACACTTATGCGAGCGCTACAGCACACATCTTCTCGACAGTCAAAGCGAGGTTACGTTATTGCCCATCGTGCACAGCAACCCTAAAGGCACGGGGGTGGCGGTGCCACCGGCTTGGGCCCGCCATTGCTGCTCGCAGATATATTTATTATTATTATTTTTTTTACAACTTACGGGGCTCTTTTGGGGCTCTTAACATGCTCAAAAACTCTTGAAACTTTGCACACGGGTCAGAACCTGCGGTCATTAGGGCCGGGCTGAAGCTGGTACCGAGCGTGGCAGGGGGGCTCGACAGCGCCCCCTGGAACAGGGTCTGAAAACTTGGTCTATAACTCAAACACGCTTGCATGTAATAATATGAAACTCGGTACACATATAGATCTCATCGTTTCATATATCCTTCATAATTTTACTTTTTACCCCAGACCAACAGGAAACCGTCTATTTAGGGTTGTTTGAAAAACGCACGCAATGGAATTTGGAATACTTCTCCCAGAAAATTCCACCAATCGCCACCAAACTCGGTCAGCATGATGTCAAGACATTGAGCATGAAACATTGCCGGCAGATTTTTGATATCTCTAACGGTTTGGCCGTGGCGAGGAAACGAAATGATGGCGAGAAACGAGAAACAGTCAGAGTGTTATAACTTCTGCATACATTAATTGATCTCGATGAAACTTCAGCGGTGTGTTCGCTGTAAGAGGCCGATCGCATGGATGTGACTATTGTGAGTCAAAGTTATAGCGCCACCAACTGGCAGAAGGAAGTGTGTCACTTTCAAAATGCTTTGAAATCACCCCCTTATGTCTCAATTGAACAAACAGTTGATAAAGTAATCGGTATCAATATATTGAATTATGAATTGTTGCAGTGATCAACTGTGATGTCCGGTTAAGATGAAAATAAACTATTACTCTGTCTAAGCGATTATCTTTCTGAAACACGTCACAAAAACTTACAGAAACGGATAACACAAACATGATGTTGGAAATATACACTTATCAGAATAGTTATATTAAACTTGTTTATTTCAGTTCAGTTATAAAGCTGTCTCATATGTAATTTCTCCTTTAATTCTATAATATAACCACTAGGTGGAGGTCTAAGCACATTTTCTGTATTCTCGTTGTTTTAACGTAAGAAGAAGACTTGTACGTGTTGACTGTTGAGAACGGTGTTTGGAGTTTTTAAAAGACGCGGACCAGACGGAAAAACAAGACATACTGCATCATTGCGTTCAATATTTTAACGAGGGCCACTCGTACGCTGTACACGGTGTAAACATCAGCTTGAGGACTCTTAAAAATGTATATAGGTCTCAGTTCTGGATGGAGTTATTTGCAGACCTTAGAGATGCTGGATACTTCAACGGGAGTCGTGAGCGTCATTGCTTTGGTGATGTTACTCAGAACAGGGTTTCCGCGGGGTCTTAAAAAGTCTAAAATTTCAAAATCACAATTTAAGGCCTTAAAAAGTCTTAAATTTGCTGAAGTATTGTGTTCTAGGTCTTAAATAATTTTTAACAGGTCTTAATTTTCCTACGTCCATGTAAATCTCATTTAAATGCTCCCTAGCGCTTTGGAATGTTTTTTTTAATTCCGTGGTGTTGTAGTTTCTTATTTCGCTAGTCCAAATATAATTCGCTGTATTATGACTACAAAATAGACCAACATGCAACAGCCAATCAGCTTTGAGCTTTCGTGTTATTGGCGCGAGTCTCTCGGATACCACAGAAAGACGTTAAATGGATTTTATTCAGCTATGAGGAAGTGCAAGTTTAGCGATACTTGGCTTGAAAAATCTGAATTTCGTGCTTGGTTAAAGCCAGTTGCAAATAACGCATTTGAAGCCTACTGCTTATGCAAGAAAGCTATTAAATTGGGAATGTTGGGTGTACGGGCGCTGGAGTCTCATTCAAAAAGTGAAAAACATCTAACTGCTGTGAAGGGTCTCCAGCAAACGACAGCCATCAGCCATTATGCGCTTTGGAATAGCGGATGATGACTAATTTCCAAAATCACGGGACCATTCGTGCTGATGTTCGACGAAAGTCTTAATCGCACCACCAAAACGAAACAGCTGGACCTGCACGTACGTTTTTGGGAGGGCGGGCAGGTGCAGTCAAGATACCTGGGATCCCAGTTCATGGGTCATGCAACTGCCGAGGACTTAATGAAACATGTGAAAGTAAGTAAATGTTTTGTTTTAGCAAATAAATAAATTTGAGCTAAAATTATTTTAGCTGTTACGACTTTGCTAATGAAAAAAATAATAATCTATAAACAAAAGGGTGATTAGAGTGATATTTTCTGTTGAGAACTCTGTTGCACCCTGTTGACTTAAATGGGGCGCGTTCTCTTGAATTGCTTAGTTACCAATGATCGCGCGCGTTAACTCGACAATCGACTACTGTGGACTTCGACCGAAAACAGGAAGGCCCTGTCCCAATATGCACACTATGCCCTAAGGCCTTCCTCGAAGTGGACACTTGTTGAAAGTGCACTTAGCGGAGTAAGTGCGCAAGGGCCCGAGCTGTGAAAAGCAGAATTGGGACAGTTTTGCACACGTCACTATCTACGTCACTTCTGTTGTGATCAGGAGAGCAAACATAACGTGCAGGGTAGTCCGATAGACTTCTATATATCTCTGAACCGGAGCCTGTAGCGTTGAAATTTGACGTCTTGGGTAAGCTCACCGCAATGGTCTGCTGCGAATGGGTCGAGACTGCAATAAATAAAAATAAAAAGGAATAGGCTACAATAAATGATCTATGGCAGGGCTAGTATAATGGTGGCCCCCAGATCATCTTTATCTGGCCCTCCAACAGTTTTTTATGTTTAAAAACCCTCACAATCTGATATCAAAGTGCCCTCTCAGCAAAGGTTTAGCGCGTTCATAGGCAACCGCATTCATCGGTGAGTTTAACAACGCTCATTGTGGTGTACAACCCCATTCATCGGTGAGTTTAACAACGCTCAACTGCAGGTAAAGCGGCATTCAGAGGTGAGTTTAACCAAAACAACGCTAAACTGCATGTGGCTAATGTTTACACTCAGGGTACATAACGGCATGTTTTCCATAACGTTACGACGTTCTCAATATAATTCATAATCCCACGTTTATAATGAACAACGCGTTATGGTTATTGTGTTATTAAAAACTGTGTACGCAGGTGTTACAGTTAACATGGTAACACTAAGTTACACCTGGTTTACTTGTATGTTACTGATTAAGAAGTAATGTCAAAAAAACAGTTATAACTGCATGAAGATGAATGGTAACACAATACTGGCAAAATACTGTTTACATCTTGCAAATACATATGATTCAAGACTAGAATTCCCCCAGAACGGAGGGAGGTGCGGGGTGACCAAACCTCATTATCATTTAAAGTCATATGCACTGAAACGGCGTGCTGAAAACGGAGCTGTTTTTGAGCAGTTAAAATTAGTGTTTTCTTAAAATACTAATGAGAATTTTTAATAAAAGTATATTACAAAGTTTTCATTTAGACCCTAAAGATTCATATTAACTTGTACAAAAATGGCATTATATGACCCCTTTAAGGTTACAAATACACACACACACACACACACACTCCATCATTGCAATCTTGACATTGCAGCCTGTTCATTATAGCCGCAATAAAATATAATAATAAAATAGTAAACCTACCATATAAAAATTACTCTGTTTAAATAGTCAGTAGTACAATTCAGTATCATTCACAGTAAGCACCGCTCCACTGTGATGTTTCCAAGCATATTTTTAGCATGTAAAGAGGATGATTTTCTACGTCAGTATTGGAGCGTGAGTAAAGTACAAAGCCTATAATAACTGGCAGAAGGCAGTAAGAGAAACAGGAAGTCTGTTATAACTTCTGCATACGTTAATTGATCTCGACGAAACTTTAGCAGTGTGTTCGCTGTAAGAGGCCGATCGCATGGATGTTGCTATTGTGAGTCAGTTATAGCGCCACCAACTGGCAGAAGGAAGTGTGTCACTTTCAAAATGCTTTTAAATCACCCCCTTATGTCTCAAGTGAACAAACAGACCAACAGAAAGTCAGATATTTTGGTTTGAATGTGGATTTCTTGGAATTTGCACACATCTTCTCGACGGTCGAAGCGAGCTTACGTTATTGCCCGTCGTGCGCGGCGACCCTAAAGGCCCAGGGGTGGCGGTGCCACCGGCTTGGGCCCGTCATCGCTGCTCGCAGCTTTAATTATTATTATTATTATTATTATTATTAGGGCCCAAGCCTTGAAAAGGCAAGGCCCTATTGTTTTCGTTAGGATTATTATTATTTATGGCCCAAGCCTTGAAAAGGCAAGGCCCTATTGTTTTCGTTAGGATTATTAGGGCCCAAGCCTTGAAAAGGCAAGGCCCTATTGTTTTTGTTAGAATTATTATTAGGGCCCAAGCACAAAGTGCGTAGGACCCTATTGTTTTCGTTAGGATTATTATTATTATTATTATTATTATTATTATTATTATTATTAGGGCCCAAGCACAAAGTGCGTAGGACCCTATTGTTTTCGTTAGGATTATTATTATTATTAGGGCCCAAGCCTTGAAAAGGCAAGGCCCTATTGTTTTCGTTAGAATTATTATTATTATTATTATTATTTTTTTTTTTTTACGAATATTGGGGCACATTTGGGGCTCTTAACGTGCTCAAAAACTCTTGAAACTTTGCACACGGGTCAGAACCCATGGCCATTAGGGCCGGGCTGAAGCTGGTACCGGGTGTGGCAGAGGGCTCGACAGCGCCCCTGGAACAGGGTCCGAAAACTTGGTCCATAAATCAAACACGCTTGCATGTAATAATATGAAACTCGGTACACATATAGATCTCATCGTTTCATATATCCTTTATACTTTTACTTTTTACCCCAGCCCAACAGGAAATCGTCTATTTAGGGTTTTTTGGAAAACGCATGCAATGGAATGTGAAATACTCCTGCTAGAGAATTCCACCAATCGCCACGAAACTCGGTCAGCATGAAGTCAAGACATTGAGGATGAAAAATGGACAGCGGATTTTTGATATCTCGAACGGTTTGGCCGTGGCGAGGAAACGAAATGATGCTGCGAAAAGAGAAACAGGAAGTGTGTTATAACTTCTGCATACATTAATTGATCTCGATGAAACTTCAGCAGTGTGTTCGCTGTAAGAGGCCGATCGCATGGATGTGAGTATTGTGAGTCAAAGTTATAGCGCCACCAACTGGCAGAATGAAGTGTGTCACTTTCAAAATGCTTTGAAATCACCCTCTTATTTTTACCCGATTTACTTAAAACTTTAGGTGTGTAATGTAAACACACGGCAGATGTTGACATGTGAAAGGATTATTGATATCTTCGATACTGTTGCCGCGGCAACGCTTCAAACTTGAATATTTTTTTTGATGCTTTTGAGACTCTTAGCATACTTGAAATTGCATGAAACTCGACAGACACATCACATTTATTAGCCAGTAGACATGTGCAAAGTTTCAGAAACGGGCGTGGTGCAGGGGCTCAGTAGCGCCACCTTTTGAAAAAAGTGGGGGGGTTGCTTTACACTTTGACCCACAGTCACAAAACTCAGTAATTATATTGTTCTCATCGAGCCGGACAACTTTCTAATTTACAGTCATTAGCTCAGACCAACAGAAAGTCAGATATTTTGGTTTGAATGTGGATGTTTTGGAGAATTTTCTCTCCCTCTCTCACTGACCCTACGTGTCTCTGTGTCTGTGGGGAGGGTGCTGATTTTGCTGATGAGTGAAAATGCTTTTATTTTAGTTTTTCAAGGTTTTGGGGCCCTTAACGTGCTCGAAAACTCTTGAAACTTTGCACACAGGTCAGAACCCGCGGCCATCAGGGCCGGTCCGAAGATGGTACCCGGGCGTGGCAGGGGGGCTCGACAGCGCCCCCTTGAACAGGGTCTGAACACTTGTCCATATATCAACATGCTTGCATGTAATAATATGAAACTCGGCACACTTCTATATCTCATCGGGCCGAACAACTTTCGTGCTCTAAGTTTTACGCCAGCCCAACAGGAAGTCGGCTATTATGGGTTGTTTGGAAACACATGCTCTGGAATTATATATATTCCTCCTAGAGAATTAATCCAATCGCCACCAAACTCGGTCAGCATGAAGTCAAGTCATTGAGAATGCTACATTGCAGACGGATTTTTGATATCTCACACGTTTTGGCCGTGGCGAGGAAATTAATTTATGACTAAAAAAGGACATATGATGTGTGTTATAACTTAGTTAGTTCTATCTACAGTTACAAAACTCGGCGTGTATATTGTTCTCGTCGAGCCGAACAACTTTCTAATTTACAGTCATTAGCTCCGACCAACAGACAGTCAGATATTTTGGTTTGAATGTGGAACACATAGCAAATGAACTTTGAAGCTCCAAAAAGCACATAAAGGTAGCATAAAAGCAATCCATACGACTCCATTGGTATAATTCATAATTCCCGCAGTGTACTTGCTTGTTAAATTAGCTACTACAAAATATATAAATACATTTACTATCTTAACTTTAATGATGTACTTAACATAATGATAAATAATCTTAAAATATTATATCGTATGCTATGTATTGTGAATACACCCATGTTAAACATAAAAATGTACTTCCATTGCATATCATAGGAACACATAAGCGTAAATTATAATTACATTAATAAACCTGTACAAAGACCTCCAGATAAATACTGGCCTTCTGGATTAACATATTTAAGTGCTGCAAAAGATATTGACCTATGACATCCTATGATATCAAAAATTATTCTACATTTGAATTATCTCATAGATGTGACTATTGTGGTTCACGGTCATATACCCTGTCCCAAATGGCACACTTCATATGAATTTTCAGTCTTGTGTACTTATTTCATGTGTCCATTAACTCCATGAGACCGTAGGGTGTCTAATTTTTCATTTTAGGTATCAGAAGGGTGCTCACGCACACTTTGTAGTTGATATGTGCCCTCGATGCGCACTTTTGCAGAGCACACACTGATGCGAGCTCTACAGCACACATCTTCTCGACATTCAAAGCGAGGTTATGTTATTGCCCATCGTGCACAGCAACCCTAAAGGCACGGGGGTGGTGGCGCCACCGGCTTGGGCCCGCCATCGCTGCTTGCAGCTATATTTATTATTATTATTATTATTATTATTTTTTTTTTTTTACGACTTACGGGGCACTTTTGGGGCTCTTAACATGCTCAAAAACTCTTGAAACTTTGCACACTGGTCAGAACCTGCGGTCATTAGGGCCGGGCTGAAGCTGGTACCCAGGCGTGGCAGGGGGGCTCGACAGCGCCCCCTGGAACAGGGTCTGAAAACTTGGTCTATAACTCAAACACGCTTGCATGTAATAATACGAAACTGGGTACACATATAGATCTCATCGTTTCATATATCCTTCATACTTTTACTTTTTACCCCAGACCAACAGGAAACCGTCTATTTAGGGTTTTTTGGAAAACGCACACAATGGAATTTGGAATACTCCTCCCAGAGAATTCCACCAATCGCCACCAAACTCGGTCAGCATGATGTCAAGACATTGAGCATGAAAAATTGCCGGCAGATTTTTGATATCTCTAACGGTTTGGCCGTGGCGAGGAAACGAAATGATGGCGAGAAACGAGAAACAGTCAGAGTGTTATAACTTCTGCATACATTAATTGATCTCGATGAAACTTCAGCGGTGTGTTCGCTGTAAGAGGCCGATCGCATGGATGTGACTATTGTGAGTCAAAGTTATAGCGCCACCAACTGGCAGAAGGAAGTGTGTCACTTTGAAAATGCTTTAAAATCACCCACTTATTGTTACACGATTTACTTCAAACTTTATGTGTATAATGTAAACACCCGGCAGATGTAGACTAGTGAAAGGATTATTGATATCTTAAATACTGTTGTTGTGGCAGCTCTTCAAACTTGAATTTTCTTTTTTGATGCCTGGTGCAGGGGCTCAGTAGCGCCACCTTCAGACAAAAATGGGGTATTGGTTTCATACTTTGACCTAGAGTCAGATATTTTGGTTTGAATGTGGAACACATTGCAAATGAACTTTGAAGCTCCAAAAGCACACAAAGGAAGCATAAAAGCAAGGAAGTGTGTTATAACTTTTGCATATATTAACTGATCTCGATGAAACTTCAGCAGTGTGTCACATGGATGTGACTACTGTGAGTCAAAGTTATAGTGCCACCAACTGGCAGAAGGAAGTGTGTCACTTTCAAAATGCTTTGAAATCACCCCCTTATGTCTCAATTGAACAAACAGTTGATAAAGAAATCGGGTATCAATATATTGAATTATGAATTATTGCAGTGATCAACTTTAATGTCCGGTTAAGATGAAAATAAACTATTGCTCTGTCTAAGCGATTATCTTTCTGAAACACATCACAAAAACTTACAGAAACTGATAACACAAACATGATGTTGGAAATATACACTTATCAGAATAGTTATATTAAACTTTAGTCTATTTCAGTTAAAGCCATTTCAGTTATAAAGCTGTCTCATGTAATTTCTCCTTTAATTCTATAATATAACCACTAGGTGGAGTTCTAAGCCTATTTTCTGTATTCTCGTTGTTTTAACATATGAAGAAGACTTGTACATGTTGTTGAGAACGCAGTAAAGTGTGACGCATATTTCGTTCTGTGAGTTTTATGAGTACTCCGAGTCTTTATTAAAACCAACACATGAAACATATGTCTAAAGAAAGTAGGGATGGGCTGATCGATCCGAACGTATCAAAACGTCCGAGAATGATGATCAAATTTCAAAATGCTTTGAAATCACACTCTTATTTTTATTGTAAACCTGTGATAAAACATATATGCTTGTGTTTTACATTTTTAAGAAAACAAAAAAAATGGCAGCAAACAACCACTTTTATAATTATTGTTTTGCGATCTTTGCGATTGATTTTCTTTCTGATTAATTTTCTGATAAATCTACCATTTGTTGTTGAAATGACGTAGTTCCAACGGGAGTGCGAAGTGGAGGGCGGGTCCACCTTCTTCATGTAGCCAATCAGATGAGCTAATCGCTAACTCTCGATTTACTCTTATCTGATTGGTTTAAAAACACGCCAGTCACCAGAACACATCTTTAACATAATTTGGCTCAGACCCGTTCTCGTTGCTGCAATGGTACTTTTAATAATGCACACATGCATGTTAAATAATAAATAAATAAAAGAACAAATGAATAAATAAATGAATAAATAAACCATGATTACTTAAGGTTACAAATACAAACACACACACACTCCATCATTGCAATCTTGACATCGCAGCCTGTTCATTATATCCGCAATAAAATATAATAATAAAATAGTAAACCTAACATATAAAAATTACTCTGTTTAAATTCGTACTGGGCGATAAAACGATCTCGATATGGCATTGCGATAATATTTATTTAGACTACGATGATAAACTTTTGACATGTTTACTCGATATGGATAGACCTAACAGCCTATTACAAAGCAGAAATAAACGGACAACAGCCAGTCAGAACGCAGATTTTGGCTTGTAGCGTCTAAGTACACGCCCATTTGCTAGCAGAGCACTGTTTGAGCTACCGGCAGTGAAGAAAGTGAGTGTAAAGAAAAAATGAGTGGAAACGACGAACTCGAACTATCTTCCAAAGCTGAGGAAATTGTTGACAAAAAAGGTAACAAGAGGTCAATTATATGGAAGTGGTTTGGATATCTGAAAAGCGACGACGCGCAAATAAAGACGGTCTGCGAAATATGCCGTCGGTCGGTGATAACCAAGATGGGAAACACAACAAATAAAACCTTTTCGGTCACCTGAAAAGGTACCATCCCAGCGACCACACCGAGAGTATGAAAATGCGGGCCCATGTTAATGTTACTCCGTCCAAAAGTTTTGCAGACTAGTCTTTCTGGCAAAAAACCTATAATAGGGTAATTAGGGTTACATGAGCACTACCTAAAAGGTGTAGCATAGTGACTGGTTTACAATGTTTACATTTTGCACTTTTTACTCAGATTGCTACCTCTAAAACATTTGAGATATTTAAAACCAGTACACAATTAATATTTTATTTATCTGACAGTTAAGTACTTAAATCTGCCAGGGACTTTGTGGTTCACTTGTTTACATTTGTTGTCTTGGTTGTACCTCTGCAAACATTTTGAAATGTTTGCTGCCCTGCCAAAGAAATTTGATGTGATAGTACTGTAGTCACAGCTTTTAGTTTGATATTTTATAATCAGTTACAAGGCAAACTAACTTGCATTGTTTTGTCAAGGCAGATAAAGCATGTTTGCTAAAAGTAAAATGTTAACATTTAGATTTAAAGTTTATCAATATTCTTTTATAACAAAATATATTCTCAACCAATCCATGTTTGCACAGTTAAATGTTTGCATTGTTATTTATTTATGTTAATAAACTATATATTTCAACTATTGAACCTTCTGGTTTCTTCAGGCATCATTATCAGTATACTTTTCAAACGGGCAGCATTATTAAATTATATATCGTAACAAATATCGATATCGATCAATATGGAAAAAATATTGTGATAATATATTTTGCCATATCGCCCAGCCCTAGTTTAAATAGTCAGTAGTACAATTCAGTATCATTCACAGTAAGCACCGCTCCACTGTGATGTTTCCAAGCATATTTTTAGCATGTAAAGCGGATGATTTTCTACGTCGGTATTGGAGCATGTGTAAAGTACAAAGCCTATAATAAAGAATAGTTTAGCATCCAAATACATCGCAAATGTAAAAACATTTTGATTGTAAAGAGAGCGTTTTTTTATTCGTGTTCTGTTCTGAATATCATTCAATTTCAAGGATTTGTTGTGGAATGTTTTGAGAGTATCATCAAATAAGAATAATTCTCTCGTTTTAGTGATTCCCTAGTTATTTTTTTTATAATTCTAATCAGGTAAGGCAAGTAATATTCTCTGTGTCTTTATATAAATAAACCAAAACAAAAAAGTTTGAGCACCGCTGCTTTATGGCACGTTTTGGATTGTGGTCAGCACAGAAAACAGCGTACGATTCTTAAATGGTTTGAAAGTTATATTGAAATGGTTACAAAGGAATGGATAAGAGGAATCGACATTTTTATTTAAAAACAAGTCATCTGAAACCTGACATCAAGTAAGGTGAGGAACAACGAATTTCACACACTTGGAAAATGCTTTTTATTTGAATGAGTGAATGTGGCTCTTAAAAGAGCCATTGTTGCTGCCCTTAAAAGGACATTTGTTGCTTCATCTTCTGAGTTCCACCTGCAGAGCTTCTCGGAGGTTGCTCGGCAGAAGCTGGTTTCCCTCTGGTCTCAAGTGGACTCTGTCTCTGCACAGATGGAACAAGCCGATGTTTCTGTGGTGAATGCAGCGCATCTGCCTCTCTGCCAAGAAGCCAGACATGGCGCCGTTGATCCACCGCCGGCTTCGTTCAATGCCATAGCCAGTCCTGCCAGTCTGTCCTCTCCAATTTAGATGGGGTAAAATGCCAGAAAACACCAGCCTGGTTCTGGGAAACATTTGTAAGACTTCGGTCAGGTCACTCTTTATTTCCGAAGAAAATCGAGGCGGTTGCGCCCACCCGACACAAACTGTTCCCTCCCAGGTGAATAATGAGAATATCTGGAGCTGTAGCTTTGGCCCTGAGAGAGCGCAGAGCTGGAAACAGCTGCTCCCAGAGTCTGCCTCCTCTGCCGTCCCAGGTGATCTCACACTGAAGACCGAGGTTTCCGTCCAGGCGCTGCTCACAGAAGCGAGTATGCAGTGTGCGGATGATGGAACTGCCGACGATCCAAACACGTGAAGCCATCTCAAAGACGAGTGAGGGAATGTGATTTACAACCGGTATTTATGAGTGTTGCACGTTTGGTTCCTAAAGGTGTTACAGGCCCCACCCATTTCCAGATTCAATAATTGGCTCGTTCTTACATAGTAGAGCACGTTCAGCACATGCGCAGTCTTCAAAAGCGGTGCTTTAAATCTCTTGACAAACTAAAAAACATAAATAACATTTGTATGTGTTC
Source organism: Xyrauchen texanus (assembly GCF_025860055.1). Lineage (NCBI taxonomy): Eukaryota > Metazoa > Chordata > Actinopteri > Cypriniformes > Catostomidae > Xyrauchen > Xyrauchen texanus. Next base: position 1,496,564 of record NC_068304.1, read on the forward strand.
TAAACAAAAGACACAGGTTGTACTGAATGTCAGCTTGTTTATTTGGCTCAAGATAAGGATTTATTAAGTTCACATGTCATGCAAACAAGAAATGCTTCTAACTAGGTCGAGAGCTGTCGTTGCGAATGTTCGTTGGAGCTCTACAGCACACATCTTCTCGACAGTCAAAGCGAGGTTACGTTATTGCCCATCGTGCACAGCAACCCTAAAGGCACAGGGGTGGCGGTGCCACCGGCTTGGGCCCGCCATCGCTGCTTGCAGCTATATTATTAGGGCCCAAGCACAAAGTGCGTAGGACCCTATTGTTTTCGTTAGGATTATTATTATTATTATTATTATTATTATTATTATTTTTACAACTATTGGGGCACTTTTGGGGCTCTTATCGTGCTCAAAAACTCTTGAAACTTTGCACACTGGTCAGAACCCGCGGCCATTAGGGCCGGGCTGAAGCTGGTACCCGGGCGTGGCAGGGGGGCTCGACAGCGCCCCCTGAAACAGGGTCCGAAAACTTGGTCCATAAATCAAACACGCTTGCATGTAATAATATGAAACTCGGTACACATATAGATCTCATTGTTTCATATATCCTTTATACTTTTACTTTTTACCCCAGCCCAACAGGAAATCGTCTATTTAGGGTTCTTTGGAAAACACATGCAATGGAATGTGAAATACTCCTCCTAGAGAATTCCACCAATCGCCACGAAACTCGGTCAGCATGAAGTCAAGACATTGAGGATGAAAAATTGTCGGCGGATTTTTGATATCTCGAACGGTTTGGCCGTGGCGAGGAAACGAAATTATGGCGCGAAAAGTGAAACAGGAAATGTGTTATAACTTCTGCATACATTAATTGATCTCGATGAAACCGCAGCAGTGTGATCGCTGGAAGAGGCCGATCGCATGGATGTGACTATTGTGAGTCCAAGTTATAGCGCCACCAACTGGCAGAAGGAAGTGTGTCACTTTCAAAGTGCTTTGAAATCACCCTCTTATGTCTCAAGTGAACAAACAGAGCAACAGAAAGTCAGATATTTTGTTTTGAATGTGGAACACATTTCAAATTAACTTTGAAGCTCCAAAAAGCACATAAAGGGTGCATAAAAGCAAGGAAGTTTTGTTATAACTTCTGCATACATTAACTGATCTCGATGAAACTTCAGCAGTGTGTTCAGGGAAGAGGCCGGTCGCATGGATGTGACTATTGTGAGTCAAAGTTATAGCGCCACCAACTGGCAGAAGGAAGTGTGTCACTTTCAAAATGCTTTGAAATCACCCTCTTATGTCTCAAGTGAACAAACAGAGCAACAGAAAGTCAGATATTTTGGTTTGAATGTGGAACACATTGCAAATGAACTTTGAAGCTCCAAAAAGCACACAAAGGAAGCATGAAAGCAAGGAAGTGTGTTATAACTTTTGCATACATTAACTGATCTCGATGAAACTTCAGCAGTGTGTCACATGGATGTGACTACTTGAGTCAAAGTTATAGCGCCACAAACTGGCGGAAGGAAGTGTGTCACTTTCAAAATGCTTTGAAATCACCCCCTTATGTCTCAATTGAACAAACAGTTGATAAAGAAATCAGGTATCAATATATTGAATTATGAATTATTGCAGTGATCAATGTCCGGTTAAGATGAAAATAAACTATCAGCTCTGTCTAAGCGATTATCTTTCTGAAACACGTCACAAAAACTTACAGAAACTGATAACACAAACATGATGTTGGAAATATACACTTATCAGAATAGTTATATTAAACTTTAGTCTATTTCAGTTAAAGCCATTTAAGTTATAAAGCTGTCTCATGTAATTTCTCCTTTAATTCTATAATATAACCACTAGGTGGAGTTCTAAGCCTATTTTCTGTATTCTCGTTGTTTTAACGTATGAAGAAGACTTTTGTACATGTTGTTGAGAACGCAGTAAAGTGTGACGCATATTTCGTTCTGTGAGTTTTATGAGTACTCCGAGTCTTTATTAAAACCAACACATGAAACATATGTCTAAAGAAAGTAGGGATGGGCTTATCGATCCTAACGTATCAAGATCCGAGTATGATGTTGTTTTAGGGTTGTCTGACTAGAGCTGTCGCGATAGTCAATATATCGACTTATCGCACGATATATGTAAATGAGCGCGATCATTTTTGGTGCCGCGATATATTGCAACTGATAATTTGTTTTATTATTAAAAATAATAATCAGATTCATTTTACATTAAAATGAATGTCACCAACATTTTAGTTGATCGCGCTGCACTCTGTATCGGAGGCGGGGCTCAGGCAGCGTGTCCACACACACACAGAGAGAGAGAGAGAGCGGACACCGTCTGGTGAAGAGAAGGCGTGAACCAACTGCATTTTAAAGTGTTCTGTTTCGTGACATCTTCAGCGAGCCAGTTAGGAAGAACGAGTCCAACATGGAATTGATTTCAAAGCCGCAATCTTCAGCTCCGGTGTGGGAACATTTTGGCTTTAAGCCGAACGAGAGAGGAGAGCTAATTAACGTGAACGAGCCGGTATGTCGACTGTGTTTTAAAACAGTAGCAGCGTAAAGAGGCAACACAACAAACTTAAAATCACACCTAAAACATAACCATCCCACCCAGTTTTTCAACCTGGGAAATACAACTGCAGCTGGAGTTGGAGAGGGGCCTTCTTCCAGACAGTTATCTGTTGCAGATGCCTTTTCCCGACAGTGCAAATATAAACGTGACAGCGCGAAATGGCGCACACTCACGGATAGCGTAACTCGCTATAAGAAAGACTGTTTAGCACAGCTGGTAACATTGTTACCCCAGTAAGATCCTGCCTTAAGCCCCACAAGGTAAACATGTTGGTGTTTCTTTCTCGGAATCTGCCTAACAATTAAAAAACTGATCTGGCAGCAGAAATGTCCTGTTGATGCATCTGTGCCTTTGTGTGAGACACTTTAAAAGTTTAAATTGACATATTAGCCTACTTTGTTTTGATCTAGTTCTTGATACCTTGCACTTTTTTGTTAACGAAAGTGTATTTATTTACTTGTTTTATTTATTTGGGATATATTTTTTCACATTTCACAATGTCTAAATATTGAATAGAATAAGAATAAAATGTTCTTTGTTCTTTGAAACAGTGTACTTGCATTATTATGCTATTATATTGTCATTATGTAATCAGTGGCATAAAATGGTCTGAAAATTACAATAATATCGTTTATCGCAATTAATTTATGTGCAATATATCGCACAACAAAAAGTAGTTATCGTGACAGCTCTATGTCTGACAGATTATTTTTGCTCGCATCTTCACGAAGGTTTGTCGGTTGTATACAATGTTTGCCTGTTTGAACATTCAAGCGATTTTACACTATTCAACTCAACAAATGTGAAAACAACTCAAATACATGTTTGCGAGCAGATTGAGTGACACAGCGATCGAGCCGCATCGTGTCTAACGCTTCGCTCGAGCGCCTGTTGCTTGCGTCTGAACGGACAATTTCATACAACAAAGTGTAAAAATACATGATATATTGAGGAGTCTGTTATGTCTCAAGTGAACAAACAGTTGAGAAAGAAATCTGGTATAATTATATTAAATTCTGGCATTATTCCAGGTGACGTCCTGCTATATTTTTCTCTCGAAACAGCGGAAACAACTTAAACAAAATACTGCGTTATTTGTGCCCATACTGATACATTTAATACATCATCACAAACTATGAAAGTCGTACTTTTATTTGTGTACACTTAAAATAACAACAAAACCTTGTGCTTTTGTAAAATAAAGAAAATAAACCGGCTGCGCTGTCTCTGTCTTCGCGATAATCTTTCTGAAACACGTCACAAAATTCAAGTGAACAAAATCAGCCATTCACGCAGTCTGTATTTTATCGTCTCACAATGAATACAGATGCAACAAGCACGGCACAAAACGAAAATAATGATACTTCTCAGTTCTCAAAAGATTAAACTGAACTGTGCCTTGAATATCGTAACATGCGATAAAACCCTCTTAAAGAGACAGTAACAATTTAGCCTTCAGCCCTGAACATAGACATCCCAAGTCATTGAAAAGTACAAATGGTATTATTTTAAGTTTTTTAATTTCTCTCTTACGCTGTAAAATGCCACGTTTTTGAATGGCATGTAAAATGTAAAAATAATCACTGATGATTTAAAAATCAAAGCACTGACCATTTAAAGTGTGAGCTTGTACATTTAGAAATTTATAAACAGTCACAGCAATGCAGTGTTATTATGTACCTAGATAGTCTTTCAAATAAAATGAGTTTACCCCAAAAATATATTTCTCTCATCATTTACTCACCCTCAGGCACGTGCACACATAGACATCAAAGGGGGCTTGAGCACCTGCCCTTTTTCTTCCTCGAGAGAAATTAGTACCCTTTTTTCTGGGGTGTTTATTTTTATTTTTTAATAAATAAATTAATATATATATTCCTGTTTACGCACAGCTTCCTGTCAAACAAATATATTTATTAAATAAAAAACATCAGGTCGGTAGATGAGATTTTGTCGATGCCCGCCCTCCCTCCGCATCGTGTACAGTGCCTCGACTATACAGCTAATTAGCCAAAAGCAAATATAGTTAACTTGTGTCTTGCTAACATTCATGACTCATGAGCTAATAGCTAATGTAATAGGTTAGCTAAAGTCTAGCTAAGGCAATATATCATGGCCATACAGGCCAATATACTGTACTTATTGGAGACATTACAGGTGAATACAGTCACATTTGTGTGATGTACTTAACATAATGATAAATAATCTTAAGATATTATATCAGTATGCTATGTATTGTGAATACACCCATGTTAAACATAGAAATGTACTTCCATTGCATATCATAGGAACACATAAGCGTAAATTATAATTACATTGATAAACCTGTACAAAGACCTCCAGATAAATACTGGCCTTCTGGATTAACACATTTAAGTGCTGCAAAAGATATTGACCTATGACATCCTATGACATCAAAAATTATTCTACATTTGAATTATCTCATAGATGTGACTATTGTGGTTCACGGTCATAGGCCCTGTCCTAAATGGCACACTTCATATGAATTTTCAGTCTTGTGTACTTATTTCATGTGTCCATTAACTCCATGAGACCGAAGGGTGTCTCATTTTTCATTTTAGGTATCGGAAGGGTGCTCACGCATACTTTGTGGTCGATATGTGCCCTTGATGTGCACTTTTGCCGAGCACACACTGATGCGAGCTCTACAGCACACATCTTCTCGACAGTCAAAGCGAGGTTACGTTATTGCCCATCGTGCACAGCAACCCTAAAGGCACGGGGGTGGCGGTGCCACCGGATTGGGCCCGCCATCGCTGCTCGCAGCTATATTTATTAGGGCCCAAGCCTTGAAAAGGCAAGGCCCTATTGTTTTCGTTAGAATTATTAGGGCCCAAGCCTTGAAAAGGCAAGGCCCTATTGTTTTCGTTAGAATTATTATTATTAGGGCCCAAGCCTTGAAAAGGCAAGGCCCTATTGTTTTCGTTAGGATGACTATGATTATTATTTTTTTTACGATTATTGGGGCACTTTTGGGGCTCTTAACGTGCTCGAAAACTCTTGAAACTTTGCACACGGGTCAGAACCCACGGCCATTAGGGCTGGGCTGAAGCTGGTACCGGGGCGTGGCAGGGGGGCTCGACGGCGCCCCCTGGAACGGGTTCCGAAAACTTGGTCCATAAATCAAACACGCTTGCATGTAATAATATGAAACTTGGTACACATATAGATCTCATCGTTTTATATATCCTTCATACTTTTACTTTTTACCTCAGCCCAACAGGAAATCGTCTATTTAGGGTTGTTTGGAAAAGGCATGCAATGGAATTTTAAATACTCCTCCTAGAGAATTCCACCAATCGCCACGAAACTCGGTCAGCATGAAGTCAAGACATTGAGGATGAAAAATTGCCGGCGGATTTTTGATATCTCGAACGGTTTGGCCGTGGCGAGGAAACGAAATGATGGCGCGAAAAGAGAAACAGGAAGTGTGTTATAACTTCTGCATACATTAATTGATCTCGATGAAACTTCAGCAGTTTGTTCGCTGTAAGAGCCCGATCGCATGGATGTGACGATTGTGAGTCAAAGTTATAGCGCCACCAACTGGCAGAAGGAAGTGTGTCACTTTCAAAATGCTTTGAAATCACACTCTTATTTTTACCCGATTTACTTAAAACTTTTGGTGTGTAATGTAAACACACGGCAGATGTAGACATGTGAAAGGATTATTGATATCTTGGATACTGTTGCAGCGGCAATGCTTCAAACTCGAATATTCTTTTTTGATGCTTTTTAGACTCTTAGCATACTTGAAATTGCATGAAACTCGACAGACACATCACATTTATTAGCCAGTAGACATGTGCAAAGTTTCAGAAACGGGCGTGGTGCAGGGGCTCAGTAGCGCCACCTTTTGACAAAAGTGAGGGGTTGGTTTTATACTTTAACCCACAGTCACAAAACTCAGTAATTATATTGTTCTCATCGAGCCGGACAACTTTCTAATTTACAGTCATTAGCTCAGACCAACAGAAAGTCAGATATTTTGGTTTGAATGTGGATTTTTGGAGAATTTTCTCTGCCTCTCCCACTGACCCTACGTCTCTCTGTGTCTGGGGGAGGGGCTGATTTTGCTGATGAGTGAAATGCTTTTATTTTTGTTTTTCAAGGTTTTGGGGCCCTTAACGTGCTCAAAAACTCTTGAAACTTTGCACACGGGTCGGAACCCGCGGCCATCAGGGCCGGGCCGAAGATGGTACCCGAGCGTGGCAGGGGGGCTCGACAGCGCCCCCTGGAATGGGATTCAAACACTTGTCCGTTAATCAAACATGCTTGCATGTAATAATATGAAACTCGGTACACTTGTAGATCACATCGGGCCGAACAACTTTCGTGCTCTAAGTTTTACACCAGCCCAACAGGAAGTTGGCTATTATGGGTTGTTTGGAAACACATGCTCTGGAATTATATATATGTCTCCTAGAGAATGAATCCAATCGCCACCAAACTCGGTCGGCATGAAGTCAAGACATTGAGGATGCTACATTCCGGACGGATTTTTGATATCTCGAAAGGTTTGGCCGTGGCGAGGAAATTGATTTAGGACTAAAAAAGGACACATGAAGTGTGTTATAACTTAGTTAGTTCTATCTACAGTTACAAAACTCGGCGTGTATATTGTTCTCGTCGAGCTGAACAACTTTCTAATTTACAGTCATTAGCTCCGACCAACAGAAAGTCAGATATTGTGGTTTGAATGTGGATTTCTCTGAATTTTTCTCTCTCTGACACAGACCTGCGATTCTGTGTGTGTGGGGAGAGGGGTTTTCTGTTGGGTGAGATTTGCATTAAGATATTGTTTTTCAAGGTTTCCGGGACTTTTGGGGCCCTTAACGTGCTCAAAAACTCTTGAAACTTTGCACACGGGTCAGAACCCGCGGCCATCGGGGCCGGGCTGAAGCTGGTACCGGGCGTGGCAGGGGGCTCGACAGCGCCCCTTGAACGGGGTCTGAAAACTTGGTCCATATATCAAACATGCTTGCATGTAATAATATGAAACTTGGAACACTTCTAGATCTCATCGGGCCGAACAACTTTCGTGCTCTAAGTTTTACGCCAGCCCAACAGGAAGTCGGCTATTATAGGTTGTTTGGAAACACATGCTCTGGAATTATATATATTCCTCCTAGAGAATTAATCCAATCGCCACCAAACTCGGTCAGCATGAAGTCAAGACATTGAGGATGCTACATTGCGGATGGATTTTTGATATCTGCAACGTTTTGGCCATGGCGAGGAAATTAATTTATGACTAAAAAAGGACATATGAAGTGTGTTATAACTTAGTTAGTTCTATCTACAGTTACAAAACTCGGCGTGTATATTGTTCTCGTCGAGTCGAACAACTTTCTAATTTACAGTCATTAGCTCTGACCAACAGACAGTCAGATATTTTGGTTTGAATGTGGAACACATAGCAAATGAACTTTGAAGCTCCAAAAAGCACATAAAGGTAGCATAAAAGCAATCCATACGACTCCATTGGTATAATTCATAATTCCCGCAGTGTACTTGCTTGTTAAATTAGCTACTACAAAATATATAAATACATTTACTATCTTAACTTTAATGATGTACTTAACATAATGATAAATAATCTTAAGATATTATATCGTATGCTATGTATTGTGAATACACCCATGTTAAACATAAAAATGTACTTCCATTGCATATCATAGGAACACATAAGCGTAAATTATAATTACATAGATAAACCTGTACAAAGACCTCCAGATAAATACTGGCCTTCTGGATTAACACATTTAAGTGCTGCAAAAGATATTGACCTATGACATCCTATGACATCCAAAATTATTCTACATTTGAATTATCTCATAGATGTGACAATTGTGGTTCACGGTCATAGGCCCTGTCCCAAATGGCACACTTTATGTGAATTTTCAGTCTTGTGTACTTATTCCATGTGTCCATTAACTCCATGAGACCGTAGGGTGTCTCATTTTTCATTTTAGGTATCGGAAGGGTGCTCACGCATACTTTGTGGTCGATATGTGCCCTCGATGCGCACTTCTGCAGAGCAAGCTCTACAGCACACATCTTCTCGACAGTAAAAGCGAGGTTACGTTATTGCCCATCGTGCACAGCAACCCTAAAGGCACAGGGGGTGGCGGTGCCACCGGCTTGGGCCCGCCATCGCTGCTCACAGCTATATTTAGGGCCCAAGCCTTGAAAAGGCAAGGCCCTATTGTTTTCGTTAGAATTATTATTATTATTAGGGCCCAAGCCTTGAAAAGGCAAGGCCCTATTGTTTTCGTTAGAATATTATTTTTCTTACGACTATTCGGGCACTTTTGGGGCTCTTAACGTGCTCTAAAACTCTTGAAACTTTGCACAAGGGTCAGAACCCGCGGCCATTAGGGCCGGGCTGAAGCTGGTACCGGGGCGTGGCAGGGGGGCTCGACGGCGCCCCCTGGAACGGGGTCCGAAAACTTGGTCCATAAATCAAACACGCTTGCATGTAATAATATGAAACTTGGTACACATATAGATCTCATCGTTTCATATATCCTTCATACTTTTACTTTTTACCCCAGCCCAACAGGAAATCGTCTATTTAGGGTTGTTTGGAAAATGCATGCAATGGAATTTGAAATACTCCTCCTAGAGAATTCCACCAATCGCCACGAAACTCGGTCAGCATGAAGTCAAGACATTGATGATGAAACACTGCCGGCGGATTTTTGATATCTCGAACGGTTTGGCCGTGGCGAGGAAACAAAATGATGGCGCGAAAAGAGAAACAGGAAGTGTGTTCTAACTTCTGCATACATTAATTGATCTCGATGAAACTTCAGCAGTGTGTTCGCTGTAACAAGCCGATCGCATGGATCTGACTATTGTGAGTCAAAGTTATAGCGCCACCAACTGGCAGAATGAAGTGTGTCACTTTCAAAATGCTTTGAAATCACCCTCTTATGTCTCAAGTGAACAAACAGACCAATGAACTCTGAAGCTCCAAAAAGCACATAAAGGGAGCTTAAAAGCAAGGTAGTCTGTCAAAATCTGTCAAACTTCTGCATACATTAACTGATCTCGATGAAACTTCAGCAGTGCATTTAATTATAATTACATTAATAAACCTGTACAAAGACCTCCAGATAAATACTGGCCTTCTGGATTAACACATTTAAGTGATGCAAAAGATATTGACCTATGACATCCTATGACATTAAAATTATTCTACATTTGAATTACCTTATAGATGTGACTATTGTGGTTCATGGTCATAGGCCCTGTCCCAAATGGCACACTTCATATTAATTTTCAGTCTTGTGTACTTATTTCATGTGTCCATTAACTCCATGAGACCGTAGGGTGTCTCATTTTTCATTTTAGGTATCAGAAGGGTGCTCACGCATACTTTGTGGTTGATATGTGCCCTCGATGCGCACTTTTGCAGAGCCCACACTGAGGCAAGCTCTACAGCACACATCTTCTCGACAGTCAAAGCGAGGTTACGTTATTGCCCATTGTGCACAGCAACCCTAAAGGCACGGGGGTGGCGGTGCCACCGGCTTGGGCCTGCCATCGCTGCTTGCAGCTATATTTATTATTATTATTATTATTATTTTTACGACTATTGGGGCACTTTTGGGGCTCTTAACGTGCTCGAAAACTCTTGAAATTTTGCACACGGGTCAGAACCCGTGGCCATTAGGGCCGGGCTGAAGCTGGTACCCGGGCGTGGCAGGGGGGCTCGACAGCGCCCCCTGGAACAGGGTCCAAAATCTTGGTCCATAAATCAAACACGCTTGCATGTAATAATATGAAACTCGGTACACATATAGATCTCATCGTTTCATATATCCTTCATACTTTTACTTTTTACTTCAGGCCAACTGGAAATCATCTATTTAGGGTTTTTTGGAAAACGCATGCAATGGAATGTGAAATACTCCTCCTAGAGAATTCCACCAATCGCCACGAAACTCGGTAAGCATGAAGTCAAGACATTGAGGATGAAAAATTGAGAGCGGATTTTTGATATCTCGAACGGTTTGGCCGTGGCGAGGAAACGAAATGATGGCACGAAAAGAGAAACAGGAAGTGTCTTCTAACTTCTGCATACATTAATTGATCTCGATGAAACTTCAGCACTGTGTTCGCTGTAACAGGCCAATCGCATGGATGTGACTATTGTGAGTCAAAGTTATAGCGCCACCAACTGGCAGAATGAAGTGTGTCACTTTCAAAATGCTTTGAAATCACCCTCTTATTTTTACCCGAGTTACTTAAAAATTTAGGTGTATAATGTAAACACACGGCAGATGTAGACATGTAAAAAGATTATTGATATCTTCGATACTGTTGCCGCGGCAATGCTTCAAACTTGAATATTCTTTTTTGATGCTTTTGAGACTCTTAGCATACTTGAAATTGCATGAAACTCGACAGACACATCACATTTATTAGCCAGTAGACATGTGCAAAGTTTCAGAAACGGGTGTGGTGCAGGGGCTCAGTAGCGCCACCTTTTGACAAAAGTGGGGGGGTTGCTTTACACTTTGACCCACAGTCACAAAACTCAGTAATTATATTGTTCTCATCGAGCCGGACAACTTTCGAATTTACAGTCATTAGCTCAGACCAACAGAAAGTCATATATTTTGGTTTGAATGTGGATGTTTTGGAGAATTTTCTCTCCCTCTCTCACTGATCCTACGTCTCTCTGTGTCTGTGGGGAGGGTGCTGATTTTGCTGATGAGTGAAAATGCATTTATTTTAGTTTTTCAAGGTTTTGGGGCCCTTAACATGCTCGAAATCTCTTGAAACTTTGCACACCGGTCAGAACCCGCGGCCATCAGGGCCGGTCCGAAGATGGTACCCGGGCGTGGCAGGGGGGCTCAACAGCACCCCCTGGAATGGGATTCGAACACTTGTCCATATATCAAACATGCTTGCATGTAATAATATGAAACTCGGTACACTTGTAGATCTCATCGGGCCGAACAACTTTCGTGCTCTAAGTTTTACGCCAGCCCAACAGGAAGTCGGCTATTATGGGTTGTTTGGAAACACGTGCTCTGGAATTATATATATTCCTCCTAGAGAATGAATCCAATCGCCACCAAACTCGGTCGGCATGAAGTCAAGACATTGAGGCTGCTACATTCCGGACGGATTTTTGATATCTCAAACGGTTTGGCCGTGGGGAGGAAATTGATTTAGGACTAAAAAAGGACACATAAAGTGTGTTATAACTTAGTTAGTTCTATCTACAGTTACAAAACTCGGCGTGTATATTGTTCTCGTCAAGCCGAACAACTTTCGAATTTACAGTCATTAGCTCAGACCAACAGAAAGTCAGATATTGTGGTTTGAATGTGGATTTCTTGGAATTTTTCTCTCTCTGACAGACAGAATGACTGTGTTCTTTCTCACTGTGTCTCCCTCTGACAGACAGAATGCCCTGCCATTTTTTTGTGTGTGTGTGTGTGGGGAGGGGAGGGGGGTTCTCTGTTGGGTGAGATTTGCTTTTTGATTGTTTGATTGTTTTTCAAGGTTTCCGTGACTTTTGGGGCCCTTATCGTGCTCGAAAACTCTTGAAACTTTGCACACAGGTCAGAACCCGCGGCCATCAGGGCCGGGCTGAATCTGGTACCCGGGTGTGGCAGGGGGGCTCGACAGCGCCCCCTTGAACGGGGTCCGAACACTTGTCCATATATCAAACATGTTTGCATGTAATAGTATGAAACTCGGAACACTTCTAGATCTCGTCAAGCCGAACAACTTTCTTATTTACAGTCATTAGCTCTGACCAAGAGAAAGTCAGATATTTTGGTTTGAATGTGGAACACATTGCAAATGAACTTTGAAGCTCCAAAAAGCACATAAAGGCAGCATAAAAGCAAGGAAGTTTGTTATAACTTCTGCATACTTTAACTGATCTCAATGAAACTTCAGCAGTGTGTTCGCGGGAAGAGGCCGGACGCATGGATGTGACTACTGTGAGTCAAAGTTATAGTGCCACCAACTGGCAGAAGGAAGTGTGTCACTTTCAAAATGCTTTGAAATCACCCCCTTATGTCTCAATTGAACAAACAGTTGATAAAGAAATCGGGTATCAATATATTGAATTATGAATTATTGCAGTGATCAACTGTGATGTCCGGTTAAGATGAAAATAAACTATCGCTCTGTCTAAGCGATTATCTTTCTGAAACACGTCACAAAAACTTACAGAAACGGATAACACAAACATGATGTTGGAAATATACACTTATCAGAATAGTTATATTAAACTTGTCTATTTCAGTTAAAGCCATTTAATTTATAAAGCTGTCTCATATGTAATTTCTCCTTTAATTCTATAATATAACCACTAGGTGGAGTTCTAAGCATATTTTCTGTATTCTCGTTGTTTTAACGTATGAAGTAGACTTATGTTGTTGAGAACGCAGTAAAGTGTGACGCATATTTCGTTCTGTGAGTTTTATGAGTACTCCGAGTCTTTATTAAAACCAACACATGAAACATATGTCTAAAGAAAGTAGGGATGGGCTGATCGATCCGAACGTATCAAAACTTCCGAGAATGATGATCAAATTTCAAAATGCTTTGAAATCACACTCTTATTTTTATTGTAAACCTGTGATAAAACATCGATGCTTGTGTTTTACATTTTTAAGAAAACAAAAAAAAAATGGCAGCAAACTACCACTTTTATAATTATTGTTTTGCGATCTTTGGGATTGATTTTCTTTCTGATTAATTTTCTGATAAAACTACCTTTTGTTGTTGAAATGACGCCGTTCCAACGGGAGCTGAAGTGGAGGGCGGGTCCACCTTCTTCATGTAGCCAATCAGATGAGCTAATCGCTAACTCTCGATTTACTCTTATCTGATTGGTTTAAAACATGCCAGTCACCAGAACACATCTTTAACATAATTTGGCTCAGACCCGTTCTCGTTGCTGCAATGGTACTTTTAATAATGCACACATGCATGTTAAATAATAAATAAATGAACAAATGAATAAATAAATGAATAAATAAACCATGATTACTTAAGGTTACAAATACACACACACACTCCATCATTGCAATCTTGACATCGCAGCCTGTTCATTATAGCCGCAATAAAATATAATAATAAAATAGTAAACCTAACATATAAAAATTACTCTCTTTAAATTAGGGCTGGGCGATAAAACGATCTCGATATGGCATCGCGATAATGTTTATTTAGACTACGATGATAAACTTTTGACATGTTTACTCGATATGGATAGACCTAACAGCCTATTACAAAGCAGAAATAAACGGACAACAGCCAGTCAGAATGCAGATTTCGGCTTGTGCGTCTAAGTACACGCCCATTTGCTAGCAGAGCACTGTTTGAGCTACCGGCAGTGAAGAAAGTGAATGTAAAGAAAAAATGAGTGGAAACGACGAACTCGAACTATCTTCCAAAGCTGAGGAAATTGTTGACAAAAAAGGTAACAAGACGTCAATTATATGGAAGTGGTTTGGATATCTGAAAAGCGATGACGCGCAAATAAAGACGGTCTGCGAAATATGCCGTCGGTCGGTGATAACCAAGATGGGAAACACAACAAATAAAACCTTTTCGGTCACCTGAAAAGGTACCATCCCAGCGACCACACCGAGAGTATGAAAATGCGGGCCCATGTTAACCTTACTCCGTCCAAAAGTTTTGCAGACTAGTCTTTCTGGCAAAAAACCTATAATAGGGTAATTAGGGTTACATGAGCACTACCTAAAAGGTGTAGCATAGTGACTGGTTTACAATGTTTACATTTTGCACTTTTTACTCAGATTGCTACCTCTAAAACATTTGAGATATTTAAAACCAGTACACAATTAATATTTTATTTATCTGACAGTTAAGTACTTAAATCTGCCAGAGACTTTGTGGTTCACTTGTTTACATTTGTTGTCTTGGTTGTACCTCTGCAAACATTTTGAAATGTTTGCTGCCCTACCAAAGACATTTGATGTGATAGTACTGTAGTCACAGCTTTTAGTTTTATATTTTATAATAAGTTACAAGGCAAGCTAACTTGCATTGTTTTGTCAAGGCAGATAAAGCATGTTTGCTAAAAGTAAAATGTTAACATTTAGATTTAAAGTTTATCAATATTCTTTTATAACAAAATATATTCTCAACCAATCCATGTTTGCACAGTTAAATGTTTGCATTGTTATTTATTTATGTTAATAAACTATATAGTTCAACTATTGAACCTTCTGGTTTCTTCAGGCATCATTATCAGTATACTTTTCAAACGGGCAGCATTATTAAATTATATATCAGTAACAAATATCGATCAATATGGAAAAAAATATCGTGATAATATATTTTGCCATATCGCCCAGCCCTAGTTTAAATAGTCAGTAGTACAATTCAGTATCATTCACAGTAAGCACCGCTCCACTGTAATGTTTCCAAGCATATTTTTAGCATGTAAAGAGGATGATTTTCTACGTCGGTATTGGAGCCGAGTAAAGTACAAAGCCTATAATAAAGAATAGTTTAGCATCCAAATACATCGCAAATGTAAAAACATTTTGATTCTAAAGAGAGAGTTTTTTATTCGGTGTTCTGTACTGAATATCATTCAATTTCAAGGATTTGTTGTGGAATGTTTTGAGAGTATCATCAAATAAGAATAATTCTCTCGTTTTAGTGATTCCCTAGTTATTTTTTTAAATTTTTTTCATTGTTCTAATCAGGTAAGGCAAGTAATATTCTCTGTGTCTTTATATAAATAAACCAAAACAAAAAACTTTGAGAACCGCTGCTTTATGGCATGTTTTGGATTGTGGTCAGCACAGAAAACAGCGCACGATTCTTGAATGGTTTGAAAGTTATATTGAAATGCTTACAAAGGAATGGATAAGAGGAATCGACATTTTTATTTAAAAACAAGTCATCTGAAACCTGACATCAAGTAAGGTGAGGAACAACGAATTTCACACACTTGGAAAATGCTTTTTATTTGAATGAGTGAACGTGGCTCTTAAAAGAGCCATTGTTGCTGCCCTTAAAAGGACATTTGTTGCTTCATCTTCTGAGTTCCACCTGCAGAGCTTGTCGGAGGTTGCTCGGCAGAAGCTGGTTTCCCTCTGGTCTCAGGTGGACTCCGTCTCTGCACAGATGGAACAAGCCGATGTTTCTGTGGTGAATGCAGCGCATTTGCCTCTCTGCCAAGAAGCCAGACATGGCGCCGTTGATCCACCGCCGGCTTCGTTCAATGCCATAGCCAGTCCTGCCAGTCTGTCCTCTCCAATTTAGATGGGGTAAAATGCCAGAAAACACCAGCCTGGTTCTGGGAAACATTTGTAAGACTTCGGTCAGGTCACTCTTTATTTCCCGAAGAAAATCGAGGCGTTTGCTGCCCACCCGACACAAACTGTTCCCTCCCAGGTGAATAATGAGAATATCTGGAGCTGTAGCTTTGGCCCTGAGAGAGCGCAGAGCTGGAAACAGCTGCTCCCAGAGTCTGCCTCCTCTGCCGTCCCAGGTGATCTCACACTGAAGACCGAGGTTTCCGTCCAGGCGCTGCTCACAGAAGCGAGTATGCAGTGTGCGGATGATGGAACTGCCGACGATCCAAACACGTGAAGCCATCTCAAAGACGAGTGAGGGAATGTGATTTACAACCGGTATTTATGAGTGTTGCACGTTTGGTTCCTAAAGGTGTTACAGGGCCCACTCATTTCCAGATTCAATAATCAGCTCGTTCTTACATAGTAGAGCACGTTCGCACATGCGCAGTCTTCAAAAACGGTGCTTTAAATCTCTTGACAAACTAAAAAACATAAATAACATTTGGATGTATTCTAAACAAAAGACACAGGTTGTACTGAATGTCAGCTTGTTTATTTGGCTCAAGATAAGTATTTATTAAGTCCACATGTCATGCAAACAAGAAATGCTTCTAACTAGGTCGAGAGCTTTCGTTGCAAATGTTCGTTGGAGCTCTACAGCACACATCTTCTCGACAGTCAAAGCGAGGTTACGTTATTGCCCATCGTGCACAGCAACCCTAAAGGCACGGGGGTGGCGGTGCCACCGGCTTGGGCCCGCCATCGCTGCTTGCAGCTATATTTATTATTATAATTCTTCTTCTCCTTGAGCCCCAATAGCTCAAAAAGTCACTGGTCAAAAATTTTCTAAATTGGCACATTGATACTCCATGCCAATGGGTACCCCCAAACCAAGAATGGTCCACATTCGCCCATAGGTGGCGCTATAGGCCAAGCCCAAAAAATAAATTTTCAAAGTGATACCATTTCCACGCCATTTGTCCAAATCTTCTGAAACTTGGTGTACATGCCTCATTCCTCATGGGGAACAAAAAAGCCTCAAGGACCCATAACTTCCACCATGATGGATTTTCCCGTACGTTGAAAATTTGTGAAAACCTACAAAACTCTTCTTCTCCTGAACCGTAGCTCCAATTGACTTGAAATTTGGTACACGTTTAGAATTGAAGTCTTTGAAATCTTTACTTAGGAAAAATGAATACGATACAAAATGGCTGAAAGGGGCGTGTTTATGTAAATGTCAATATTTTAACAATATATACGTATCAATAAATCAAATGTAATTTTGACTGATGGTTTTTCAAACCTAACATGCTTAAAGATGACATCACTCTGAAGTACTGTGCAAAGAATGGCCATGCCAAAATTCCCATTTTCTGGTCAAAAATGTTCTAATTTGGTAAATTAATAGTACAGGCCATCAGGAATCCACAAACCAAGAATGACCGACATACGCCACTAGGGGACACTACAGGACAAGCCAAAATTCCCATTTTCTGGTCAAAAATGTTCTAATTCGGTACAATAATAGTACAGGCCAACAGGAATCCACAAACCAAGAATGACTGACATTCGCCACTAGGGGGCACTACAGGACAAGCCAAAATTCCCATTTTCTGGTCAAAATTTTTTTAATTTGGTACTTTGATACTACAGGCCAACAGGAACCCACATACCAAGTATGGCCCACATTCGCCCTTAGGGGGCGCTACAGGCCACTCCCAAAATTTCATTTTCTGGTCAAAAACGTTCTAATTTGGTACATTGATACTACAGGTCAACAGGAACCCTCAAACCAAGAATGCCCAACATTCGCCGCTAGGGGGCGCTACAGGCCATGCCGAAATTCCCATTTTCTGGTCAAAAATATTCTAATTTGGTACATTAATAGTACAGGCCAACAGGAACCCTCAAAACCAAGAATGGCCAACATTCACCCCTAGGGGGTGCTACAGGAGACGCCGAAATTCCCATTTTCTGGTCAAATATTTTCTAATTATGTACATTGATACTACAGGCCAACAGGAACCCACAAACCAAGAATGACCCACATTTGCCCATAGGTGGCGCTACAGGCCACACCCCCAAAAAATATTTTCAAAGTGATACCATTTCCACGCCATTTAACCAATTCTTTTGAATCTTGGTGTACATGCCTCATTTCTCATTGGGAACAAAAACGCCTCAAGGATCCATAAGGTCCGGTATGATGGATTTTTCTGTACACTGATAATGTTTTGTTTAGGATTCAGACAGAAATACGTGTTTTTCCATAAGGTATGATGGATTTTCCTGTACACTGAAAATGTTTCGTTTAGGATTCAGACAGAAATATGTGTTTTTTGGATTCATCCATTGAGACCCCTAGGGGGCGCTACAGGCCAAGCCGAAATTCCCGTTTTCTGGTCAAAAATGTTCTAATTTGGCACATTGATACTACAGGCCAACAGGAACCCACAAACCAAGAATGGTCAACATTCGCCACTAGGGGGCACTACAGACCATGCCAAAATTCCTGTTTTCTGGTCAAAAATGTTGTAATGTGGTACATTGATACTACATGCCAACAGGAACCCACAAACCAAAAATGGCCAACATTCTCCCCTAGGGGGCGCTACAGGTAATTCCCAAATGTCCCATTTTCTGGTCAAATATTTTCTAATTTTGTACATTGATACTACAGGCCAACAGGAACCCACAAAAAAAGAATGGCCCACATTCGCCCATAGGTGGCGCTACAGGCCACGCCCCAAAAAAGATATTCAAAGTGATACCATTTCCACACCATTTAACCAATTCTTCTGAAACTTGGTGTACATGCCTCATTTCTCATTGGGAACAAAAAAGCCTCAAGGATCCATAAGGTCCGGTATGATGGATTTTTCTGTACACTGATAATGTTTTGTTTAGGATTCAGACAGAAATACGTGTTTTTTGGATTCATCCATTGAGAGGGTTTAACCCCAACCCTCTACTGATCAATTTTAAATGTTTTGCCATTTTGAGGAGGAATCCACATTGCTGCTTGCAGCTATATTTATTATTATTATTATTATTATTATTATTATTATTCTCCTTGAGCCCAAATAGCTCAAAAAGTCACAGGTCAAAAATTTTCTAAATTGGCTCATTGATACTCCATGCCAACGGGTACCCCCAAACCAAGAATGGTCAACATTCGCCCATAGGTGGCGCAACAGGCCACGCCCAAAAAAACTATTTTCAAAGTGATACCATTTCCACGCCATTTGTCCAATTCTTCTGAAACTTGGTGTACATGCCTCATTTCTCATTGGGAACAAAAAAGCCTCAATGATCCAT